>NC_090413.1:30631970-30887272 GCF_036365525.1 Heterodontus francisci
TTTTAAAATTTGAGCATGCCAGTTTCATGTGGGGAAACCAGCACACCAACCCGAGGGCCAGTTTTAATCAACCACCCGCTACCATTCCCACCCTCGCATTTAAATAAAAATCCCGTCCAGAAAGTATGGAGAGATGACTGATGCAGAAATCATTTCTTCTCTGAAAGACTTGGAAACAGAGGCTTGAGGGGGTGTAAATCAAGATCTGCCCCAGCTGGAAATTCCCAAACTTAGAGAGCTAGATTCTGCACTCATTCTGTGTTTTGCTTCAACTCATTGAGTCAAGGTAGTGAAACAGTTGATGATTTTTATACACTGGAAGGGTAACTGCAAAGGTTGATAACCTCTGATCTCTTCCAAAAAGGAACCACCATATTCTCTGCAGCATTAAGACAATTCAGGAGCTGTGAGCATTTTGCTTTAATTTTTTTTAATGTGATACTGTTTTTACCTGTTCAAGATGTTGTAATTTTGAAGATGTTACACTGTATTCACCTTTGTCATAAGATGTCCAAAATTTAGTGAAATAAAGGTGTATGCTAAGGTTTGATTTTTGTTGCTTTATAAAAAATTCCATTTTATTGCACTTTAAGAGGTTGCCCTAAGCATTTGCAATTAAGTGGATTCCACTCTGCTTATGATTATTTTTCAGGGTTGATACAAAGATCAGAAAGTGTGGTAGTAATGGAAATTGCACTCTGCACAGTTGATTATTTTCTTTCATTGAATCACCCAGCAGAGAGGCAGATTATCTTTTACATATATATGTAAAGGCAGTGAGAACCCAGAGAATAAAAAAGGGCTGTAGAATCTCAAAGTGAAGGATATACAGGGCTACCTCACAGTACATTATATTCAGTTTTCTACCATTGAAGCAGAAGTGAAGTAGAAGCAAAAGTGACAAACATGAGTGTCATTTTTTTTAAAACTAGAACTTTCAAAGCTTGAAAAATCAAATTTAATTTCGCTATCAGTCTTGTCAAACTATTCCAAGTACAGTTCTGTGAGTTTGATTTGTTAGACGGGTCTTCCACTGCTCAGCTTTATATAAACCTGCATGGGAGACGTTCCAACAACACTGGTTGTGGACCAATGTTGTTAGCAAGCTGACAATGGAAGCAGTCCAATTAGCTAACTGTTCAAATTGTGTGATGTTATGGGAAGATAAAATATCCCTTCATAGCTGGTGCAAACCATACGTGTGTAGCATCCATTATATTTTCAGTGCTTAAGCTATTTCCTCGTTTCCTCTTTAATTTCTGAGACTAAGTAGAGACGCTATCTCCCAGATCCTGTGGGTTTTGTGTTTCTTTACAGTTTTTAGAAGTTTGCTTAGATGTTCTCAATCTTTTGCAAAACGGTTCAGTGGATGATGTCCCTGCATTTTTACTCCATTTTCTTTTTTCCTTTTCATTGTTACATCGCGAAAACTACAAGATTACAAACTCTTTACTTCTTCTGCATCATCCAGGTTGTTTTGTTCCTCTTCAGGCATGGTGATACATTCTTTGAAGAATCAACCTCAGTTTGGGATACAGAAGAAGGGAAAAAAGAAAGTTGCATTTTTATAGCGCCTTTCACGACCATCAGTCATCCCAAAGCACTTTACAGCCAACAAAGTGCTTTCGAATTGTAGTCAGTGTTGTTATGTAGGAAAATGCAGCAGCCAATTTTCACACAGCAACCTGCCACAATCAGCAATGTGATAATGACTAGATAATCTGTTTTTGATTGAACATATTGGCCAAGACACAAGGGATAACTCTCCAGCTCTTCTTTGAAATAATACCATGGGATCTTTTACATCCATCTGAGAGGGCTTGGTTTAATGTCTAATTTTTTAAAAAAAAATTCATCCTTGGGATGTGAGCGTCACTGGCAAGACCAGCATTTATTTTCCATAAGAAAGTAGTGGTGAGCTGACTTCTTGAACCACTGCAGTCTTTGTGGCATAGGTACACCCACAGTGCTGTTAGGAAGGGAGTTACAGGATTTTGACCCAGTGACAGTGAAGGAACAGTAATATAGTTCAAGTCAGAATGGTGTGTGGCTTGGAGGGGAACTTGCAAGTGGTGGTGTTCCCATACATCTGCTGCCCTTATCCTTCTAGGTGGTAGAGGTTGCATGTTTGGATGGTGCTGTTGCAAGAGCCTTGGTGAGTTGCCATAGTGCATCTTGTAGATAGTACACACTGCTGTCACTGTGTGTGTCAGTGGTGGAGGGAGTGAATGTTTGTGGATGAGGTGCCAATCAAACAGGATGCTTTGTCTTGGATTGTTTCAAACTTCTTGAGTGTTGTTGGAGTGGAGAGTATTCCATCACCCTCCTGACTTATGCTTTGTAGATGGTGGATAGGCTTTGGGGAATCAGAAGATGAGTTATTTGGTGCAGAAAGAGAACGCCTCCAACAGTGCAGGCTCCCTCAATATTGCACTGGAGAATCAGCCTTGACTTTTGTACTCAAGTCCTGGAGCTAGGCTTGAACCCACAGCCTTGTGACTCAGAGGCAAGAGTGCTATCAATTGAGCCATACCTGACAGGAATGATCTCGATAAATATGAATGTAAAACTCATGAATACACAACTCTGAATTGCATGTTATCTGAAGAAGATTATTGTTAAAGCCTTTTGCTGAAGACATTGCACAAGGCTGCAGAGGTCTGAAACAGTCTGTCTGGGGAAGGGCACCTTCTGATGCAATGCTCCTTGGATAGATCATGTATTCCATGTGTACTGGTCATGGCCTCCAAAGAACAGCTCCTGCTATCTTATAACAGGCAGAACTGCTGCTGGTAGCTGAGCCTGTTGCTCCTCTTCCAAGTGCTCCTCCATCCAAGTGAAACAGGCACTAATCGCATATAATGAGCAGACTAAACTTACTGAGGGAATGATATAAATATGAGAAAGAAGTGATCTGGAAACTCTGATCTAATTGCCTATAGGTCAGTGCTGCTTTAAGTACTGCTTCAGTGGCTCTGAGAGTCCAATTTGCAAGATTTTACTGATGGGTTAGACACTGGACAGGACTTTCACAATATTGCATGAACATGTCGTCAGAGTGCTAATTGAGTCATAAGATCTCAATGTACATGTATTTATAAGCACTGCCTGCCTCTGGTTGGGACCTCATCTGACTCCGAAAACTGCACAGTTAAGATGGCAGCGCACCTGAGCACATTGGGAAGTAGTTTACCACTATTTTGGCCACACCTTATCCCATTCCTGGCAGTTGGTCAAGGTTGCACTCAGGCCTTTGACTTCGATGTAGGTAGATCCAAGGTTTACGTTAATCTAAGCAATTTCTTTTTCCTAAGGAGAGAAAGTTCCCTAGATAACAACAACTTGTATTTATACAGCTCCTTTAACATAAAACAGTTTTGGATGACATGAAGTTTATGGTGGGTAAAACATGAGAGTCTGGCCAGGAGTAAGTTGGAATTGTCAAGCTAGAGGAAACAAAGGCATGGATGAGGGATTGAGCAGCAAATGAAATGAGGTGGTCGAGCAATATTAAGGAGGTGGTTATAGATGGTCTTAATGATGGTGTGGATATGTAGTTGGAAGCTCATCTCAGAGTTGAAAGAGACACCAAGTTTCTGAACAGTCTGGTTCAGCCTCAGACAGTTGCCAGGTCGAGGGATGGAGTCAGTGGCTAGGGAGCAGAGTTTGTGGCAGAGACCAAAGACAATGGGCTGAATTTTACAGACCCCCCCCCCCCGATGTCGGGGTTTGTAGGCGGGGGGGGGCATGGGTGCGGAGGGGCGGAAAATGCCTCCAGGAGAGGGCCGCCACGCACCCCAGCACTGGGAGGGCCTGGTCCAATATTGCCTGCGGCAGCGAGGCCTCATAGCAGCAACCCCCCCCCCCCCCACCACCCCACCGCGGCTCAGCGACAAGACAGCCATTTAAATATTTAAATAAATTAAAAGTAATGAATTAATTATACTTACGCTGCCGCCTTCCGTCCAGCTGCGATCTTCCTGCTGCTGGCCGGCACTATCACATCTTCGGATCCCTGTCCGGGGAAACGAGGCAGAACACTTGTGGGGACGGGGGAGGAGGTAAGTTTCTCAATATGGGAGGCGGGGGAATGGGGTCAAAGGAACATCATTGGTGTAGGGGATGGTGGGAAGAGCTTTAGGTTAAAGTTAATGCACTTTGTGGGGTGGAAGGTCAGGCGGACAGGTAAGTGTTTTGAGGGAGAGAGGGCAAATAATTAATTGTATGGTTATTAGAGGGGGAGGGGGCAAAATAAATGTATTAAATTTTTTTTATTCACTGTTTCTTTAAAATGTTTTAATTTAACGGTAGGGCTCAAAGTCTTTTAAAAATGGCATCAGTGCCTGCGCTTAGGCAGCTGACGCCATTGCCGGGGAGAGCCAGCCCGCCCCCTCCACGTGATTGGGTGAGGGGTGGGCAACCCCGGCTATTTAAATGAGCAGCCGCGCTTAGGATCGTGGCGGCTCCACGACGTGCGGCATATGCGGGCTGGCTGCCGTTGTTTTTTCCCGTCGCCGATTTCGGTGGCGGGAGTATAAATTTCAGCCCAAGTACTTTGGTCTTCCCAATTTTTAATTAAAGGAAATTTCTGCTCATCATTACTGAATGTCGGACAAGCAGGTCTGATAATTTAGAGGAGTCAACAGAGGTGGTGGTGAGGTAGAGCTGGGCATCGTCAGCATACATTTAGAACCTGATGTGTTTTTGGATGATGTCACTGAGGGGCAACATGTAGATAGAAATAAGCCGGGGAGAGTCAAGGATAGATCCTTAGGGAGCACTAGAGGTAACTGTGCAGGAACAAGAAGAGAAGTCATTACAGATGGTTCTCTGGCTATGACTAGATAGATAAGAATGGAACCAAGCAGATACAGTCCCATCCAGCTGGATGACAATGGAGAGGGTAAATTAATAATTGATCAGGTTAGCAAATTGGATAGTAGAGTACATAGCCTTGTGTTACTGTGGCAGGGCAGAAAACTCCAAGATCATTCCACGATGCAGTTAACCAGCTCTTGGACTGATATGCAGAAAGCTACTATCAAAGGTATCCATAAAGCAGCTATCTGGAGGGGATTGCATGTAATTGTTGTCTGATAACCCAGAATATGAGGTATTTATTCATTGTTCAAAGAACAGCCTGAACCTGTAGATCTTAAGAGTCCCACAGCCAGTTCCTGCATTACTTTGGTATACTGTTGTTTCTACATGGAGGTTTAAAGAACAAGGAATGTTAGATTGTCTGCAATAAGTGTGTTCGCCCTCATTGTTTGAAAGAAGTTCACCTTGAAGATACAAAGCTTCCCACTGACCAAAGCCTTTCTCGTCATATTGTTATCTAATGTTTTTTAGTTTGGGATTTGAGTCGTGCCCCTTTATCAGTGGGCCAAAGTCATTAACACAGGTCATATGATTTGGGTCTGATTATTAATCTAGTTAGTTTGTCTGATTTTACCAGTCTGCTTGATTGGATATAAATATTATACCATATGTAATCACAAAAAGTAGTTTTTTTCACACATGGTAACTGCATAATTCAAGCTCACGCAAGGACATTTAGGTCCGATGGACTGCTAATGTTCATCTTATAATGGCAATTGAAACCATTGGGTAGTTCTTACCAGTGTCAACTTCAGGATGTTAGAACTTTAGCTCAATTGGTGGACACAACGTTTAACTGAACCAGACAAACCAGAGGATCTTCCATTTGATTCCTAGTCTGTGCTGAGCTGGATGATTTCAGGTGGAGGGACGCTACAGTTAGGCTCAACAATCCATGGCCTAGGAGGGGAAAATGAGCCAGGATCCCTGTTCCTGCTGGCTATCCAGTGACCACTACAGGAAAATTCACATGTATCAGCTGAACACAGGATTGGACTCAGCTGTGATGCCCACTGCAGTTAATGCTCTTAAATTCCCAAATGAAGAATGGCCCCTTTAGTGAAGTATTGGATGGTTGCTAACAGCCATGGGACTGTATGCCTGTGTGACAGGGGGAAACTGGATGGGAGAAAACCTCATGATGCTGATCTAAACCATTCCATCAAGCTTTTGAACCATGAGATTTAGCTGCTGATTACCTTGTCGCAAGTTCAGTAGTAGACTATAGTGACACCCGTTATTTGGCTGCTGTTGTCATACTAGGCCATAATCTTACTGATTCTACAATATGACATGAAACTTTTCTCTACATTTTATTTCTTCCTGTTTTCTACCTCTCTCACCATAGCACACTCTGATTTTCTTTTCTGTCTCCATCTTTCTCTTTGTTATTCCTTTTCACTGACGTCTGTCTGCACTGGTCAGAACAATGCAATTATCCAACCCATGCACATCTCCACAAAAAGTATTCATGCCATTCCTTGAGGCAACTCCAATGGAAATTAAAGGATTGTTTCCCAGACAGCTTTTCGTACCCCAGATGATATGCGGAAGACAAACTAGCTCACTGTAAGCACAAACATCAATTGAGAATGTGCCTTGGTCTTCTATTCAGATTGTCACAATGTACTGAGGAATATGATAATCCTACGAGTGGTGTCATGGGTGCAATGTGTGAGAGAAAACTGATCTCTTACCTTAAGTGTAACAAATCTTAATGGTACAGTTATCAAATATTTCATTTCAGGTCCTGTTTTTCGAAATGAATGGAACATGAATCGTGAAAGAAGCCAGAGTAGGAACAGAATGCCACATTATGAGTCATTTGAAGAAGTGTTTACAGGTGTGAAAAACAATTATAGTCAAAAGTAAATCTCTCAGCATGTCAGAAGATAAGGAAATTTGAGATTTGTGTGATGGTTGTGGAGGATGGAAGTATAATGTACAAAGGGCACAACCGAGAATATTTCCTTCCTGTTTAGTTTTATGTAGCAGAGGTAGGATCAATTTATTTCCAATATTCTTCTTTCCCCCACCCACCTCTCTCTAGCCCCTCCCAGTTTGAAACTTGCCTAGTGAACAAATTGCATTGAAGGCTACAGGAAGGGCAAACTGTCAATTTAAATTCATGTATTTGATTCTAAAGAGTTGGTTATATCATTCGACCATGGACACAACCATACCGATTCAGCATAGTGTTGTGTAATGAATATTGGCTGTGCGGACAGAAGTGTGCCTGAGGGCTTGTTAGTGTTATTCAACTCAAGAGTTTACACCTCAATTAGACAAACGTTTTACAAGAAAAGGCATGAATAAAACAGGAAATTAAGGAGTTTTAGAAGGAGGAGCAAGAACAAAGATATGGTCAAGTTATTAAAATAAAAAAAGATTTGCATTTACATAATGCCTTTCATGACCTCAGGTCATTACAAATATGTGGGATAAAAGCAAAATACTGCGGATGCTAGAAGTCTGAAATAAAAACAGAAAGTGCTGGAAAAACTCAGCAGGTCTGACAGCATCTGTGGAGAGAGAAGCAGAGTTAACATTTCAGGTCAGTGACCCTTCTTCAGAACTGGCAAATATGTGGGAGTTACGTATAGACCAGATAGCAGATTTCCTTCCCTAAAAAGAACATTAGTGAACCAAAGGGGTTTTTACAACAATCCAGTAGTTTTATGATCACTATTGCTTATTCTAACTTTTTATTCCAGATTTACCTAATTAAATTAATTTAAATTCCCCAGGTCCCTTGGTGGATTTAAATTCATGTCTCTGGATTAATAGGCCAGGCCTCTGGACTAATTGCCCACTAACATAACCATGATACTACATTATGCCTGTTTTGTTGAAAAGGAGTCATTGCCTGGCACAAATGTTACTTGCCACTTAGCCCAAGCCTGGATATTGTCCAGGTTTTGCTGCATGCGGGCATAAACTACTTCATTATCTGAGAAGTTGCAAATGGAACTGAACACTCTCCAATCATCAGCAAACATTCCCACTTCGGAATGATGAAGAGAAGGTCATTGATAAAGCAGCTGGTTGAGCCTGGGACACTGACCTGAGGAACTCATGGAGCAGTGTCCTGGGGCTGAGATGATTGGCCTCCAAAAAACAGAAAATGCTGTAAATACTCTCAGCAGGTCAGGCAGCATCTATGGAGAGAGAAACAGTGATAAAGTTTCAACTCAATGACCTTTCATCGGAATGTTATAGTGAGGTCTGGAGCTGAGGGGTCCTGGCAGAACCCAAACTGAACATCAGTGAGCAGGTTATTGGTGACTAAGTGCCACTTGATAATACTGCAGACAACCCCTTTCATCACTTTGGTGATGATTGAAAGTAGACTGATGGGTGGTAATTGACCAGATTGGATTTTCGTGAACAGGGCATATCTGAGCAATTTTCCACCTTATCTGAAAGATTTACTTCTGATGGTACAGCTGAAGAAGTGGGCACAAACAGTAAATTAGAGTCTGAAGAACATAGGATGTCGCCTGAGAGGTAGGACTGGTGAATAATTCCCACAGTGAGCAAGGCTGTGAAGGGAATTGAACATGAGAACAAGGCTTTTGAAATTAATTTGTTTGAGTACAAGGAGCAAGTGGATATTTGCAAAACAAAAGTGTTAACGTGTAGGAGAGAATTTGGCTTAAAATACTGAAACTGCACACATTTCATCCTGAGCAGGCAACTTGAAGGTTGATGGATTTGGATCCAGAGGCATATTGATGCTGATAAGAGTGTGACATAATGGATTCAGTTTTGTTGATGTTAAATTATAGGAAATTGTGGGTCATCCAGAACTTGTGGGAACTTGATGTCAGATTTGGAAAGTACAGCAACAGTTGTACATGTGGAATCTAAACAAATTCCTGCAGATATTGTAAATAAGGGATAGCTTGTTAATGATAAGTAGAAGGGGACTAAGTATGGTGGCCCAGGTGACGATATAGGCGTGAAAGGAGAAACTATCTGAGGAGATGTTCCAGCAACTCACCAAGCCACCTGCAGGTTCCCCTGCAGGCCACATACCATGCTCCCTTGGAACTATATCACCGTTCCTTCACTGTTGTTGGGCCAAAATCCTGGAACTCTCTCCCTAACAGCACTGTGGGTGTACCTACACCTCATGGACTGCAGCGTTTCAAGAAAGTGGCTCATCACTACCTACTCAAGGGCAATTAGGAATGGGCAACAAATGCTGGCCTTGCCAGTGATGCTTACATCCCATGGAAGAATAAAAAAAAGACTTGATAGTGAATACAAAGTTGAACAACAACAAAAAAGTCCTTTGCTCAGTTGCAGATCCAGTCAAGTCATTCAGTTTATTTATTTTGGTGTCATAAAAGACCTTTGATAATGTAAGGGCTGTGATACAGTACATGGTGACAAAATACAGCCTGAAACATTTTGAGCAGAATCAAACTAGTTAGAATGGTGCAGCTACATACATTTCCATTGTTGCTGCCAAAAACTGTCCCCTGGTTCGGTGACTTCAAAAGTCAACATATTGGGGATGAAAGGTATCCCTCTCTTTATAGTTTCCTCCTCCAAATGACCCACCCAGGACAGACAACTGCACCTCCAAAGGAGAGCATGCATGAAAATGTCAGTCAACATTTGGTTCTTAATTTATCTCTCTTGACTGACAGTATGAAATTGTTAGACCAATTTGCAACATCTATTTTCCTCCTCCTTCCTTGACGTGGTAGCCTGTTCCACCTAATATGAATAAATATAAATTTAGAACACCACTTGCAAACATTACCTGCCCCCTCCAACCAATTGTAGAATATGAGCCTAAATGTGAGCCTAGTCAAAAAGAAAAAGAAAGTATTCGTAAGGGCTAGAAGGCTGGGAACAGACGAAGCCCTTGAAGAATATAAAGACAGTTGGAAGGAACTTAAGCAAGGAGACAGGAGGGCTAAAAGGGGTCATGAAAAGTCATTGGCAAACAGGATTAAGGAGAATCCCAAGGCTTTTTATACGTATATAAAGAGCAAGAGGGTAACCAGGGAAAGGGTTGGCCCACTCAAAGACAGAGGAGGGAATCTATGTGTGGAGCCAGAGGAAATGGGCGAGGTACTAAATGAGTACTTTGCATCAGTATTCACCAAAGAGAAGGACTTGGTGGATGATGAGATGAGGGAAGGGAGTGTAGATAGTCTGGGTCATGTCGTTATCAAAAAGGAGGAGGTGTTAGGTGTCTTGCAAAGCATTAAGGTAGATAAGTCCCCAGGGCCTGATGGGATCTACCCCAGAATACTGAGGGAGGCAAGGGAAGAAATTGCTGGAGCCTTGACAGAAATCTTTATATCCTCATTGGCTACAGGTGAGGTCCCAGATGACTGGAGAATAGCCAATGTTGTTCCTTTGTTTAAGAAGGGTGGTAAGGATAATCCAGGAAATTATAGGCCGGTGAGCCTTACGTCAGTGGTAGGGAAATTATTAGAGAGGATTCTTCGGGACAGGATTTACTCCCATTTGGAAACAAATGAACTTATTAGCGAGAGGCAGCATGGTTTTGTGAAGGGGAGGTCGTGTCTCACTAACTTGATTGAGGCAGTTCAAAAGGGACAAAGATGACTGATGAAGAAAGGGCAGTGGATGTTATCTATATGGACTTCAGTAAAGCCTTTGATAAGGTCCCTCATGGCAGATTGGTACAAAAGGTGAAGTCACACGGGATCAGAGGTGCGCTGGCAAGATGGATACAGAACTGGCTCGGTCATAGAAGACAGAGGGTGCTTTTCTGAATGGAGGGATGTGACTAGTGGTGTTCCGCAGGGATCAATGCTGGGACCTTTGCTGTTTGTAGTATAAATGATTTGGAGGAAAATGTAACTGGTCTGATTAGTAAGTTTGCGGACGACACAAAGGTTGGTGGAGTTGCGGATAGTGATGAGGATTGTCAGAGGATACAGCAGGATATAGATCGGTTGGAGACTTGGGCGGAGAAATGGCAGATGGAGTTTAATCCGAAAAATGTGAGGTAATGCATTTTGGAAGATCTAATGCAGGTGGGAAGTAAACAGTAAATGGCAGAACACTTAGGAGTATTGACAGGCAGAGAGATCTGGGCGTACAGGTCCACAGGTCACTGAAAGTGGCAAAGCAGGTGGATAAGGTAGTCAAGAAGGCATACGGCATGCTTGCCTTCATCGGTCGGAGCATAGAGTATAAAAATTGGCAAGTCATGCTGCAGCTGTACAGAACTTTAGTTAGGCCACACTTAGAATATTGCGTGCAATTCTGGTCGCCACACTACCAGAAGGACGTGGAAGCTTTGGAGAGGGTACAGAAGAGGTTTACCAGGATGTTGCCTGGTCTGGAGGGCATTAGCTATGAGGAGAGGTTGGATAAACTCGGATTGTTTTCACTGGAACGATGGTGGTGGAGGGGCGACATGGTAGAGGTTTACAAAGTTATGAGTGACATGGACAGAGTGGATAGTCAGAAGCTTTTTCCCAGGGTGGAAGAGTCAGTTACTAGGGGACATAGGTTTAAGGTGCGAGGGGCAAAGTTTAGAGAGGATGTGCGAGGCAAGTTCTTTACACAGAGGGTGATGAGTGCCTGGAACTTGCTGCCGGGGGAGGTGGTGGAAGCAGGTACGATAGCGATGTTTAAGAGGCATCTTGACAAATACATGAATAGGATGGGAATAGAGGGATACGGTCCCCGAAAGTGCAGAAGGTTTTAGTTTAGACAGGCATCAAGATCGGCGCAGGCTTGGAGGGCCGAATGGCCTGTTCCTGTGCTGTACTGTTCTTTGTTCTTTGTATGACTATTTTTCCTCTGCATACTACAGATGCAGTGGATTGGGATGCCTTGGGAAAAGTTATAAAAAGCAAATAGTTGTCACAGTGAGTTAATGCGTAACACAAGAACAAAGCTCAGGCCTATTCTGATTGCCTGAAATGATGTTACAGGATTGGACTCACTCCTACATATTATTTTTATAACAGATACCCTAACTGGCAGACAGCCCATTCCATGCAACTAATGCATTTCTAGCTGAATGGTTTAAAAATTGGAATATAATCTCAGCCATTTTCTCAATGATAATCCACATTTCATTCTCAGGAAATAAAAAATGTCAGTATTAATTATCGCCTCCTCACAGTCATGTAAAAAATGAATACTTGGGTGAGGTGCTGGAGGGCAGGCAGCTGTGGAACCTACTGCAGAAAGACCTATCACCTTCAAGAGGGGAGGGAAGAAAATAAATTTTATAAATCTAGATTAATAAGTGTCAGGCAAGCCCCCTACCTGCCAAGAATGAGGAAAATTAATTTTGCCGCATGAACATTGATCTTAAACAGTTGTTGATGAAGAAAGAACTTGCTTTAAAAAAACAATTGGAGACTTTGGCTGGAGAGAACATAAGAAATAGGAGCAGGAGTAGACCATTCGGCCCCTCAAGTCTGCCCTCCCATTCAGTAAGATCATGGCTGATCTGCCCCTGACCACAGCTCCTCTTTCGTGCCAGCTCCTCATAGCCCTCAACTCCCCGAGATTTGAAAAATCTGTCTACCTCCTCTTTAAATACTTTCAGTGATCTAGCCTCCACAACTCTCTGCGGTAGAGAATTCCAGACATTCACTACCCTCTGTGAGAAGAAATTCCTTCGCATCTCAGTTTTAAATGAGTATCCCCTTATTCTGTAACTATGTCCCCTAGTTCGAAATTGCCCCCACTAGTGGAAACATCTTCTCAACATCTACCCTGTCAAACCCCCTCAGAATCATGTACGTTTCAGTAAGATCACCCCTCATTCTTCTAAACTCTAATGAATAAAGGCCTAACCTGTTTAGCTGTTCTTGTTAAGTCAACCCCTTCATCCCAGGAATCAGCCTAGTGAATCTCTTTTGAACTGCCTCCAATGCCAGTATATTCTTTCTTAAATACGGGGACCAAAACTGTACACAGTACTCCAGGTGCAGCCTCACCAACACCCTGTACAGTTGTAACAAGACTTCCCTATTTTTAAACTCCAACTCCCTAGCAATAAAGGCCAAAATGCCATTTGCCTTCTTAATTACTTGCTGCACCTGCATGCTAACTTTTTGTGTTTCATGCACAAGAGCACCCAGATCCCTCTGAACTACACTTTTTAGGAGTCTCTCCATTTAAATAATAGTCTGCCTTTTGATTTTTCCTACCAAAGTGCATGACCTCATACTTTCCTACATTAAACTCCATCTGCCAAGTTTTTGCCCACTCACTCAGCCTATCCCCTTGCAGATTCCTTATGTCCTCATCACAACTTACCCTCCCACCAATTTTTGTATCATCAGCAAATTTGGATATATTACACTCTGCCCCCTCTTCCAAGTTATTAATGTAGATCATAAATAATTGAGGCCGTAGGGCTGATCCTTTTGGCACTCCACTAGATACGTCTTTCCAACCTGAAAAAGACCCATTAATCCCAACTCTCTGACTTCTGTGAATTAACCAATCCTCAATCCATGCTAATACATTACCCCCAATACCGTGAGCTCCTATCTTGTGCAATAATATTTTATGTGGCACCTTATCGAATGCCTTCTGGAAATCAAAATACACTACATCTACCAGTTCCCCCTTATCAACTCTGCTTGTTATATCTTCAAAGAACTCTAGCAAATTTGTCAAACATAATTTTCCTTTCACAAAACCATGTTGACTCTGTTTGTTTGCATTAAACTTTTCTAAATGTCCTGCTATTTCTTCCTTAATAATGGACTGTAGCATTTTCCCAACGTCCGATGTTAGGCTGACTGGCCTATAGTTTTCTGCTTTTTATCTCCTTCCCTTCTTGAATAGGGGCATCACATTAGCAGTTTTCCAATCCGCTGGGACCCTCCTGGAATCCAGTGAGTTCTGGAATATTTTGACCAATGCCTCCACTATCTTTGCAGCCACTTCCTTTAAAACCCTTGGATGCAGGCCATCAGGTCCTGGTGACTTGTCTGTCTTTAGTCCCATTAGTTTGTCAAATACTTTGTCCCTCGTGATAGAGACTGTTACAAGATCTTTCCTCCCATTAGCTCCTCGCTTATCTGATATCTGATGCTTATAGTGTCCTCCACCATGAAGACCGATGCAAAATATTGCTTTAAATTATCTGCCATTTCCCTGTTCCCCATTATCAATTCTCCAGTCGCATCCTCCAAGGTCCCACGCTCACTTTAGCTTCTCTGTTTCTTTTTATATATGCGTAGAAGCTCTTGTTTTTATATTTCTTGCCAGTTTACTTTCATAATCAATTTTCTCCCTCTTTATTAGCTTTTTAGTCATCCGCTGCTGGTTCCTAAAAAATTCCCAATCCTGTGGCCTATCACTAGTTTTCGCCGCTTTGTATGCCTTAGTTTTTGATTGGATATTCTCCTTGACCGCCTTTGTTAAGAAAGAGAGAGACATTAGTATATCCACAGACAGTACTTCAAAGAACAAAGGGGCTATTCCCTGCTCCAATTTAATCCACAGTGGACTTTTGATTACCAGACGTTGAAGGTGGAAAGGCTAGCATTCCAGGTTAACTGCTAAAGTGGCCGAATACACAAACAGACGTGGTTGGACCGTTTTGGTCACATGACTGTCTGCTGGAGTTTTTTGAATTTGAACTTCCAACAGAATTTGAAATCAGTAGGCTGTTAGCTCCTGGACTGAGAAAACCTCTCTCCTGTCTGCTCTCATCTCACTCTCACCAGCTTCGGAAACCAATGAAAACACGTAAACTCAGAGAAAAGTCTCCTACGTGAACAAGATTTAAGAAGAATGCTGGGCCCCAACAAAAAGTAAGAGCTGTCTACAATCAAAGACTCTACGGCGAGCTGGAAACAGAAACAGTAACAAGAAACCCTCTACTGATAGTGCCTCAAACCTCTCCATTTTATTTTTCTTCTGCTCTTTCCTGTCCATATTTGCATGTGTGTATCGTGTGTGCATGCTAGCGTGGGCGTGTCGTACATCCATAGGCGTTAACCGTATTAGAGTTTAAGTTTAAGGTTTAATAAATTTCACGTTTCCTCTTTAAACCTAAAGAAAACCTAGTGTGCTGATTTCTTTGCCTTATAATTGGAAAGCTGTGAACAAGGATTCACAAAGCGGGTGCTCAAAACACAGTGGCTGGAATTTTGCACTTACCGGTGGCTCCGGGGCCGATGCGCCCGAAGCGGATCAGGCCCCCGATCCCGCTCCACGTTGCCTGGCTGCCGGCATCACCCGCTGATAACCTAATCAGCGGGCCCGCGGCGTAACTCTGAGAAGAAATGGCGCGCGCGGGTGGGAACTTCAGCATCATTGGGGGCGGGGCCACATAAGCGGAAGGCTGATTGTAAGCCCTATATAAAGGAGTACTGAAGTTAAACAGAGCAGTGAGTTCTTCATTGGATGTCGAGGAAGATACAAATGTCACAAGTTCTGGAGATTTCAAAGGCTCCATACCCTGAAACACAGAAAGACTGGGAGACAACAATATTACTGGTAGAGGTGATGGAGGGCAGAAGCAATCGCCTTGGCCCCTGATTCTCTGATGATTCACAACAGGTCCTCCTCCAGGCCATTGAGGAGAGGGGAGACATTCTATTCG
Organism: Heterodontus francisci; assembly: GCF_036365525.1. Classification (NCBI taxonomy): domain Eukaryota; kingdom Metazoa; phylum Chordata; class Chondrichthyes; order Heterodontiformes; family Heterodontidae; genus Heterodontus; species Heterodontus francisci. The sequence goes on from NC_090413.1 coordinate 30,647,434, forward strand.
GTTCAGATGGGAGAAGGAGACCCTCCAAAGTGACCAAGAGGGCCTGGCTGGAGGTTGCAGAGGTCAGCAGCCGAGGCGTAGTGAGGCGTACATGGATACAGTGCCGCAAGCGCCTCAATGACCTGCTTCGCTCTGCCCGGGTAAGGGGCATTCCTCATTCATCTAATCGTTTATGTGCCAAGGGAGGTTTTTTGTGTACTCATGATGCAATGTGGAAGCCCTGTATGATCAATGCTTGGCTGCTGCCTTGAAATGGGACGCATGATGGGCAAGTCTGAGATGAACGCTGATGCTGTGGTGTTAAAGTTGCGCCCAGCACTGTCACAGCAGTGAAATGCAACATCAACCCTTTGGGTGGCAGCGTCATATGCCATTGACTATGTATAAAATAAGTATTTTTGTTTATTTAGGAAAAGAGGGCACACAATGCCCGGGAGAGGTCACGTGCTGGTGGCGGTGTGGCCACCCAGGCATTCCTCACCAGAATGGAGGAGGATGCCTTAATTATAGCAGGGGAGGAAGGAGGATGCACAGTGGCAGATGGCAAGGCCGGTGTACCTGGCCATGAGAGTGAGTTTTCCAGAATGTGGTGTAACAATTCATTATTGGGGGGGTGGGGGTGGTGAGGCTGCGCTACTGTGCCAATGATTTAGTGAATGTCAGATGCACTGAATGTTGCTCTCAATTGTAACATCACCCAGATGTAACCATGCTGGAGGCACAAACTTGTGCTTAAGTCTGGATTGATGATGAAACTGATCACAATGCTTTTCCCAACAGGTGATATACAGCATGTGCCAGGAAGCGTTTCCGTTGCCCGGCCATCCACCTCTGAAGTGGAGGAGGGTGCCTCAGAGGGTGCACTGTCACATCATCGCGACGCACTAAGTACCACAGCAGATATTGACACTTCGGTTGGGATGACTGTGTCTGGGGAATCAATGTCACATACTGCTGTGAGCACAGCACAGTTGCCGGGCCAGCCACCAGAGGCAGAATCGGCCGATGCATCACACACTCGGAGGAGAGTGGGATGCCAGGCCAGTGCAGAGCTGCAAGCTGATGATGTGCCTCTTGAGATCATCCTTTCGTCGGGTGATGTTGCAGGTGCAGAATGCGGTCCATGGAAATCTGGTAGAGTTGCCTGAGACGTTGCACGCTATGACTCATACTCTGGAGACATCCATCCAGAGAAGAGTTCAGCAAACTACAGGCCTTTGAACATCTGGCTTCCTCCATTGAAAGACCCACGACTGCAGTGGAGGGACCAGTTCTTCATGCAATTCGGGACCTCAGAGTGACTGTGGCCTCCCTGGACCAGAGCATCAAAGAGCATAATCTGATGCGACTGCGCCAGATTGAGGCCACTCATCGCTCTGATGCCACCATTGAGGACCATCCGAGCCTCACGAGGGCACAGGGGCAGGAGATTGCATATGGGAGCTTCTCTCACGGCGCCTCTGATGCATCCTGCAGCTCCTTGCTCCCTCTGCCAGGGACATGTGAACCGCTAAATCCTGGGGTGATGGAGGGTGCTCATGATAATTGTCATGAGAACCCTGAGTTGCCAGGGCCCTCACGGCCGCGAGCATGCAGAGGACATCCGCCAAAGTTATCAAAAGCAGGGCAGCAACAAGATCAGCCACCTGCCTCTGGTAAGTCTGGTGGCGAGGGATCATGCACACGAATGAGCACGCGTAAACGGATTAAGAAAACACTTTAATTTCACTACTGGTGCACTGGGTGACTTGAAATACATTTATTTGATTTGTTAAATAATAGTGTTTGATTAAATTGGAGATTTTACTATTGGACATGTCATTCCTGAAGTCAGATACTACATAGTTAGTCAACTCAAGTTGTCTCAAATGTGAGGCCACACACTTGGGTCGCGTCCCTCATGATGTGATAGATTGGTTCATAGCATTGTCACACCCCCTAAAGGTTAGAGATTTTGCACTGTCAGATCCTCACAATGATTAATGTCATAAAGCAGTTTGAAAGTTGTGAAGATTGAAAGATTTCAATTGAAACGCGCTCCTATTAGAGAATCCCTTGTTTCTCTAGCATTTAGAGCCAAGCTACATTCAGCTTCCTCTCCACGATCATCATTAGACTGATGCCCATCTTCCTCATCAGAAACGTCGTCACCATCTGATGACACGTCGCGTTGACATTGATCATCCTCTAGGGCATCTCCATGTTCAATCGCCAGGTTATGCAAGGCACAGCAGACAGCAATGATTCTTGAAACCCTCGACAGTGCGTACTGCAGTGATCCACCAGAGCGGTCAAGACACCTAAATCTCATTTTTAGGAGGCCTATCGTTTGCTCGATTGTCACTCTGGTGGCCACATGGCTCCCGTTGTATCGTTCCTCCGCCTCACCCCTTCGGTTCCTCACTGGTGTCATGAGCCATGTCTTCAGAGGATAACCCCTGTCGCCAAGTATCCATCCTCCATTCTGTGTGGAGGACTGAAAATTGCAGGCACCTGTGAGTTGTGGAGAATGAAAGAATCATGACAACTACCAGGGTAAAGTGCACACACCTGCATGATTCACTTCCGATGATCACAGACGAGCTGAACGTTTATTGAATGGAATCCCTTGCGGTTCATGAATGCCCCCGACTGTCCAGCTAGTGCTCTAAGGGTCACATGAGTACAGTCTATCACGCCCTGTACCATTGGGAAGCCAGATATAGTGCTGAAGCCTCTGGCTCTCTCAGCCTGACTGGTATTGTTTGTCCTGAACGTGATGATATGGTTAGCACATTGAAACAATGCATCAGTCACAACCTTTATGCAATGGTGCGCTGCTGATTGTGAGACACCGCACAAGTCTGCAGCTGAGGCTTGGAAGGAGCCAGACGTGTAGAAGTTAAAAGCTATTGTAACCTTTAGAGCGACTGGCATTGGATGGCCACCGAGACAGTTTGATGCAACATCCAGTGCCAGCATCTCACAAAGAGATGTGACAGTCTTCCGTGACAGCCGCAGTCTTCTTCTGCACTGGCGTTCTGACAGCTGCAGGTAGTTCAGACGTGTTCGGTATGCCCTTACTACTGGGTAGGCACTTCTCCTGACATTTGGTCACTCCCGGGCGACTGTGAACTACTCTCCCTCCAGCAGCACGAGGATGCACTGGTGCAGCTTGCTGTACGTTCCCCTGACCATTTGTACTTCTGTCACTCATTGAGTCATTGTCCTCCTCATCTGATGATCCACCTCCAGAGTGAACAATTCCCATTGTTGAACAGCAGAACAAATGATTTGACCACAGGTAATAGCTTCCAGCTTTTGTGACTGGCTCACTTCAGGTACTTCCTTTCAGGCAATAACTAATATTAGATAGGTCCCGATCAGCAGTGCATAACATTCTGATTAAGCCTTCTGCACAACCTGCAAGTTACACCCCTTGTTAGGACACACAAATAACATCAGCATTAATAAAGTTCAATAAATACATTTTTACCTCCAACTCCCTCATGATTCAATGCCTGCCGCCCTTTTGAACCTGCCAGGTTCCCGACGCGCCCCACAACCCGATTAACCACCATAAAATCAGATACGTAGCGTAAAATCTCTGTCAATTGGATTCGGAAGTACTTTAAGTACTTCTCAATTGATGTTAGTTGGGCGGCGAGCGCAAACTGGATTGCGTCCGACTTCCCACGCTGGTTAAACTGCGTCAGCGCATAATGACGCCGGGGACCTGGCCCGACGTCATCGCACGCCATTTTTCCCTCTGCACGACCCTGATGGGACCCGATTCTTACCGGTAAAATTCCGGCCAGTGTGTGTAAAACATAAACCCTGTTACAGTAAGACCAGGTGAAGACAGTAAAAGACCCCAAGTCACCTTTCTCACCTGGTCGTAACATAAGCAAAACAGGGAAATTAAAAGAAAGAACTGTTGCTTCTGCACTGTATGACTTGGAGTGGGCTTAGATACATGGAATAGAAGATAAGGCAATTCCTAAGCAGGAGGGATTTAGTGGACAAGCTCACTGCAAACTGCCATAGCACTTCTAATAGCCAGTTATAGAGCAACAGTGGTCTATAATATAAGCCTTTACTCCTGGCTGGGCTGAACTTTGTGGCACAAACCCAATCCTGGAGTTCTCCCATGCATTATAACGTTACCAAACATTTACCCTTTACATTAGGATGGTTTGTTTGGCAGTAAAGCTACTTTCCTTCAAATTTTCTCCCCTTTTCTTTGCTGTTCCCTTGCTAACATATGGTTCCACAGGTAGCTCCGATACTATCTTTAATTTGTAAGCCTAAGCAGCAAGTGTCAGCAGATTGATTACTCAGCTGGGCAGGGAATTGTTATTCAGTCAAGCCCAGGTCTATTTTAGTTTAGTTTAGTTTAGTTTAGAGATACAGCACTGAAACAGGCCCGAGTCTGTGCCGACCATCAACCACCCATTTATACTAATCCTACACTAATCCCATATTCCTACCACATCCCCACCTGTCCCTATATTTCCCTACCACCTACCTATACTAGGGGCAATTTATAATGGCCAATTAACCTACCAACCTGCAAGTCTTTTGGCTTGTGGGAGGAAACCGGAGCACCCTGAGAAAACCCACGCAGACACAGGGAGAACTTGCAAACTCCACACAGGCAGTACCCAGAATTGAACCTGGGTTGCTGGAGCTGTGAGGCTGCGGTGCTAACCACTGTGCCGCCCTATTCTCAGGTAACGATCATGCACACATATAGGATAGCAGTCTTATTCGATAAGAGAAAAACAAAATTACTTAACCTGTGAGTATATAAATACCATTGTCAGCAGTAGTTCAAGAAAGAAGCGTACTACCACCTTCTCAAGGCAATTAGGGATGGGCAATAAATGCTGGCCTTGCCAGTGATGCCCATGTCCCATGAATTAAAAAAATTATAACTGGATAATCTGTTCTGGGATGTTGATTGAGGAATAAATATTGGCCAGGATACCAGGGAGAACTCCCCTGCTATAATAAAAACAAAATACTGCAGATGCTGGAAATCTAAAATAAAAACAAGAAATGCTGGAAATACTCAGCAGGTCTGACAGCATCTGTGGAGAGAGAAGAAGAGTTAATGTTTCAGGTCAGTGACCCTTCATCAGAACTGCCCTGCTCTTCAAAATAGTTCCATAGGATTATTTATGTCCATCTGAGAGGGCAGACAGGGGCTTGGTTTAATGTCTCATGCAAAAGACATCGCACCACCAACTGTGCAGTAATCCTTTAGTACTTTATCCTAGATAACATGCTCAGGTTTCTGGAGTGGGACTTGAACCCACAACCTTCTAACTCAGGTAAGTCTTACCAACTGTGCCACTGCAGACAAATTCTATAACTACATATGATTGAATTTTATCTTGTTTTATGGAAAATGTAAACAAATTGTGCACTTTTAGTAGGGAAGCTTTAATCTTGTTGTAGTGAGCTTTCTTATACAGAGTGGAGTATTATGAAGTAAGTCATTTTTTGCTATGAGTTCTGATTGCTACAGTTGACTATTGCTGAATAATTAGCTGTTTGGTGTGTTATTTGGAAGAGATGCTGTATACCAGGGTTGTCCAACCTTTTCGCGTGGTGGGGGCACATTACAATTTTTATCGTACATAGGGGGCCTGTGAGACAATTTCAGAAAGAGAAAGGCATTAAAAATTTATCTTATTATTAATCAAAACAACAACAAATATGCATTTTTGTGAAGAAGCTTTAAATGAGAAGATTAATTTATTGACTTACTTTCACATCACTATATTGGACACTGATACCTGACATTTGTTTACTTGCACAAGTAGCCAATGTTTGCCCGCACACTTGTTGTAGTGATGCGGAGTATTCCAGATAGATGTCCATCTGTCAGGTGTGATCTTGATCACTCTCTCTCTCCCTCTCTCTGTCTCTCTCTCTGTTCCCCCTCTCTCTGTGTTCCTCCCTTTCTGTCTCTGTTCCCCCCTCTCTCTGTGCCCCCTTTCTGTCTCTCTCGCCCCCCCTTTCTCTGTCTCTGTGTTCTTCTTTGTCTCTCTTTTTTTCTCTCTCTCTGTTCCATCCTCTCTCTCTCTGTTCCTCTCTTTATCTTTGTGTTCCCCCCCTCTCTGTTCCCCGTCTCCTCTCTGACAGTACAGAGAGCAGGAGCATTTAGCACAGCAGCTTTGTGGTTGGTCAGTTTTTTAAAACATCATGCTGTCAGTTTCACAGCTGACAGGTGCTGAGTGCGGGAACAGTGATTTTCCAACTTTGGACAGATTTGGGGTTTTCTGGCGAGCTTTTTAAAAAAAAGTTGGAACCCGCCGCAAAATCCTGCTGTACACCATGACCAGGATGAGGTATTTATCACATGGAGAGGAAGAATTGCTTTGATTGCTATGTGCAGCAATATTGTAAATATGTTGAGAAAAAAATTACAAACCAAAGTAAATCCCCATAAGCCTCTTTACAATGTCACTGTTCACCCGCCATTTGTCTTCCCAATATATGTCATATAAACTCATATTACACCTCAGCATGTATTAATGAAAAACAGCCACGTTGTACAACAACAAGTAGATATTACTATCAGATTCCTGGCATCTTCAGCCAGTTGAAACAAATTAGTCGACTTGCAAGTTGTTCATTGGAAATCACATTGACATGTTGTTCTGGCCTGTATCATTATGTATTGGCAGAAGTGGATGGAGGTACGGGAGCGTGCCAGTACAGACATAAGGGTAGTTTTGAGTCCCCCCCTCCACAACCCCCCCCCCCCCCCACCCACCACCCCAGTGTCACAGTGGCTAAATGCGAGTAGTAATACCTGGAATGAGCAGGTTGTCTTATGAGGAAAGGTTGGACAGACTGGGCTTGTTTTCATTGGAGTTTAGAAGAGTGAGGGGAGACTTGAGTGAAGTATTAAGGTCCTGAACGGTCTTGGAATGGTGAATGTGGAAAGGATGTTTCCTCTTGTGGCTGAATCCAGAACTAGGGGGCACTGTTTTAAAATTAGGGGTCGCCCTTTTAGGACAGAGACGAGGAGAATTTTTTTCTCTCAGAGTATTGTGCGACTTTGGAATTCTCTGCCTCAGAAGGTGGCAGAGGTAGATAGATTCTTGTTAGGCAAGGGAATCAAAGGTTATCCGGGGTACATTGGAGTGTGGAATTCGAAACACAAACAGATCAGCCATGATCTTATTGAATGGAGGAGCAGGCTTGAGGAGTTGAATGGCCTACTTCTGCTCCTAATTCGTATGTTCGTATGTGGTAGCTCGTAATACAGAACAGATGTTCTCAGGTCAGTACCTATGCTGAGTTGGCGAATCTCAGCTCTGCAGCAGTAGGGATACTCCTATTGGTCTTAGTGCCACTTTTGATCAATATCCAGTGATATCTGATGGAATGTGTGTGTGTGTAGCAGCAGCTGGTTTGGCTGTGATGCCCAATGATCAAGCGTCCTGCCACGCTCATTATCTCGCTGCACACATTAAAAAAGGCCATTTGTACAAGGTACCGGAAAGCTGCAAGTGCCTACGGAACAATATTCCATAAAGTCAGTGCCTTAGGAGAGGAGAAAATTGAATGAAAAGGAAAATAAATTGCTTTGAGAAACAGGATTAATAATAAGCACAATCCTGTTGGTTAATTGGTCGTCAGCTGCTTATTGGACAATGCTGAACAAATTGCTATGATGTGCCAAGTCAGTTACCAAAATTATATGAAGATTGCTTGTAAAACAGATGGCTATGGCATGGAACAGCATATTCCTTGTATAAAAAAGATTTGTTTCATATTTAAAGCATTGCTACATTTTATCAAAGTGTTCTCAAAATTCAAAATGATATGTATTTTTTTCCAGCTACTGATTTGCCTCGATGTAAGTCTCAAGTGTAATCAAAGTGCAAACACTGACACTCACACATATTCATGTACCTGAAACAAAAGTGCAAAATGATGGAAACACAGAGCAGGCCAGGCAGCATCTGTGGAGATGCTGCCTGATCTGAGTGATTCCAGCATTTTCAGTTTTTGTTTCAGATTTCCACCACCTGCAGATTTTTTGCTTTTTATCCATATTCAGATACCTGCTTGATATTATTACAGTCCACTATTCAAGTTTTAATTGTTCAAACTAACCTTTCCCTTCTTTTACAGACTTAGAAGATGAAAAGATGAGACAGGCTAGTAAGCACCACAACACTGATCATGAACATGAACACAAACATCAACATGAACATAAACATGAACGTGGGCCTACTGTTGAGCGTAATAATTATTGGATAATCGGGCAAAAGCGCTTCAGAATGATCGTTCTCAGTGAGTAGTGAAGTGGCTGGAAACTATGAACACCCCATACAAATCCTCCAATACTCATTATGTTTATTTAGCAAGTAGGTGGCCATTGCACTGAAGAAAGGTCCTAGGTCTGATTTCCAATTTCACATTGTTAGTCCCCAGCATCCAGTACTGTAAGGGACTCGGGGGTTCCAATAAAAAAAAGACCAGTGCAAACATTCTCAGAACATCATCAAGGAAATGCAGACATTTTTGCAGGCAATTCAGTGGCTACTTCTTCCCACTACAGCCGGCACCTGAGGCCTGTTGCTGCAAATGTCAACCCCCATCCTGGCACAACTCCCCAGCAGATACTGGGCTGCCCACCCACCATGTGCAAATAACTCCAGGGATGGAGACCTTTCCATGGAGGATGAATGTGCTATCCCATTGGCATTGCACCCCATTGAAAAATCCAATCCAACACCCTTGACAGATTGGAGGAATTGACGGAGTAAGTTGAATAGGCAAGTGGGATTCTGAGCTTTATACACTAGGAGAGGATATTGAATTTGTACTAAACATTGGTTGGGCTACAATTCGCCTATTGCATACAGTTCTGGGAACCCCATGATAGGAAGGATATTAAAGCCATAGAAAGGGTAAGCAAAGCCTCAGAAGAATGACACCCGGAATGAGAGGTTATAGATGAAAGTAAGACTCACATAGAGACACAAATGCAAGATTAGCAGGACAAGGTAAAATAATCTTTTTTTCACACATAGGATTGTGAGAACATGAAGTATCTTATCAGAAACTCAGGCAGAGATCGTAATATTGTTTAAAATAGAATTGTATATGTATTTGAAAATGAGGAATATGAAACGATACAGAGGAAGGACAGAGAAATGGGATTACAGTTGACTGCTCCAGTTGAAAAGCTAACACCAGCACAGGTACAATGGGCCCAATTGCCTCATTTTGCATTGTATTTTCTATGAAACAGACGTATTGATGGCGATAAATAGAAAGAAAAAAAAACTACAAAAATAGAAAATGTTGAAGATGGAAAGTGAGTCAGGCAGCAAACTGGCTCCTTTTCCCTTATTGTCCTCAGCTAAAAGTATTGACTCTTTCTGCAGTGTGATGTTAAGGCCAGTCCTAGCTCCCCAATTGCTGCCCCAGCTGAGATCAGCTAACTCATCACCAACCAAGGATTGAACCTTCCTGCTCAGTACCATATCATACATTTCCCCATGGCAATTAAAACTGCATTCTCTCTCTCTCTGATGATCCCAGCTGAGGTGTGTGTTGATGGAATGGCAAGACCTATTCAGAGTACAGGAAAGAAAAAGTTAATGTTGGCACTCAGAGGCTAACTTCAGCTGACATTTGTCACTATACATTAGATATTAGATGCATCTTGTCACATACTATATAAAATGGGGTGAGATTCTTGGAAAAGTTATTTGACTTGTGCAGTGGTGGAATCCATGGTTGAACCACCATCAATGGGAGAGCTGCAACAGGCAATCGAATGGATGAAAAACAACAAAGCTTGCAGCCCTAATGGTATTCCAGCTGAGGTCTTCAAAGCTGGTGGGCTTTTGCTCACGTCAAGACTCCATGCACTGATCCTGCAAATTTGGGAGGAGAAAGAACTCACCCACCCCCCCCCCCCCCCCCACCCCCACCGACTTCAGGACTGCGACAATTGTAACTATCTTCAAGAAGGGAGATAAATTATGCTGTGGAAACTATCGAGGTATTTCCCTCTTGTCCATAGCAGGGAAAATCCTGACATGCATTCTCCAGAATCGCCTACTTCCTGTGGCTGAGGAAATCCTCCTAGGGACACAGTGTGGCTTTAGACCTTCCAGAGGAACTTCCAACATGGTCTTTGTTGCCCGACAAATCCAGGAAAATTGTCGAGAACAACATCAGGAACTCTTTATTGCATTCATCAATGTAAGGTACATTTCTACCTGCACGTTTATTTCACCTAGTTTTAGACATTGTTTCCATGCACCTGCCTTTCACTTTAGGCAGACCTTGTTACCATGACGACATAACCAAACCCAGCTTCTTTATCTCAATGGCTGAATTTGTGGACCTATCACACTGTCAGGATAAGGGGATCTGTCTTGTTACACATTGGAGTGTAACACTTGTAGAGCATAAAAAGCACCTTTAGTGAATCGCACAGTCCGTCAGTAGGGGTATTTTTAGTTTGCAGTTGTTTACTAACATGTTTGCTCTCTGCATCTACCAGTTGCTATATAGGTCAAGACCAGCTATAATTCCTGCTATGGTAACTCCTTTTTCTCCCTTTCTTTCCAGTTATTTTAGCTGTTATCGTGGGTTTTATTATATTACTGATACTGGCCTGGTTCTTTTGCCCGAAAAAGTATGTAAAGAAAATGTAAGTCTTGTGCAGATATATTGTACACACCCAACACACCATGTTATGTGGGATACTTTCTGGAAATGTCTGATTTATAAGTTACAAGCATTGCCATGACCCTTATGGAAATGGAAACTTTTTCCAAACTTAACTGATTTGCACATTCTTAGAGAAAATGACAGATGTGAAGCCAAAGTTTCAGATCGCATCATTTGTACATTAGAAAGAGACTTGCATTGATATAGCACCTTATCACAATTCTCAGGATGCCTCAATGTGTCTTTACTTACAATGAAATTACTCTGAGGTGCAGCGATCTTATTATGTAGGTATGTGTAATCATTATACACACAGTAAAATCCTGTAAGCGATAGTGAGATGAATAACCAGTTAATCTGTTTGGTGGTGTTGGTTAAGGAAGGAATGTTGGCCTGGACACTGGGAAAACTCCATAGCTCATCTTTGAATAATACCATGGAATCTTTAAACACTCCTGAACCATCAAAACAAACAGATGGGATCTCAGTTTATCTCTTGCATAGGACAACACCTCTGACATTGCAGAACTCCCTGTGTCTGCCAAGATTATGAGCTCAAACTGCTGAAGTAGGATTCAAACCCACAGCTTCCTGAACAAAGTATGAGTGCTACCAAACGAGGCATGATTTTTTTATTTAATTACTTATTTTTTGGTGTTATTTTTCCATTGTTCCTTCTCATATGCAAAAGCTATCCTTTTTTGTCATTGGATCTGGCAAGGCCAGATTTATTGCCCATCCTTAATTGCCATTGAGAAGGTGGCAGTGAACCACCACTTTGGATGGCTTGCTTGTCCATTTCAGAGGGCAGTTAAGAGCCAACCACATTGATATGGATCTTGAGTCGCATGTAGGTCAGACCAGATAAGGACAGCAGATTTCCTTCCCTAAAGGACATTAGTGAACCTGATAGGTCTTTATGACAATTTGGTAGTTTCATGATAACCGTTACTGATAATAGCTTTTTATTCCAGATTTATTTAATTAATTGAATTTTCATTCTTCACCTACTATGTTGGGGTTTGAACACATGACACCAAACCTCTAGATTACTAGTCCAGCAACATAGCCACTATAATACCATACCTATAAGGCCAGATGTACTACAGAGAGGCATTTGCAATGTAAGCTCCTTCCTTCACTGTGTTCCCCCGCCCCTCCTCCTATTCAGAAGGCATTCACTCTCTTACTGAGGTGAGGTACCATAGGTAGTGGTTGCTCTTGGGTACCTCACCAGAATGGCCATTTTTCATATCCAAACCTAGACAACCAGTGGTTCAGTGGTCACATGTCACCTCTGAGTCAGAAAGCTGTAGGTTCAAGTCACACTGCAGAGACTTGAGCACAAAATCTTGAATGACACTCCAGTGCAGGACTGAGGGAGTGCTCATTATCACATTGTTGTTTGTGGAACCTTGCTATATACAAATTGGCAGTCCCATTTTCTACATTACAAAAGTTAGTGCGCTTCAAAAGTATTTCATTGACTGTAAAGCTCTTTGGGAAGACCTGAGGTCGTGAAAGGTGTTACATAAATACAAGTTTTTTTTTAAATATGGAAGAGATTACAATCAAACCTCATGCTCTCCTCACCCAATAATTGCATGCACAGATGATAGCTGCTGAAGATAATTGTAGCACCCAATTGTTGCCTGAAATAAGAACAGCTCGCTCAATGCAGATTGAGATCAAACTTGGGACCTTCCTAATCTGTATAGCTCAGAGAAGTAATCTTTTCAGCAGCTGAAGGGAGCACATCATCTGTTCACGCCACTTTCTAGCTTCAGTAGCAGTTAAATGCTTCTTTTACTTTTAACTCAGACTACAGTGAATTCATTTGAATTAATCTTTAATTAAAACATTAATTTGGGAGGAAAATAAACTGCATCCAATGTTTTCGTGACAAATCTTGTCTGTTCTGTTAGTGCTGGCTTATCCTTTTAATCAGTATCTAAGTGTTAATTATGTCTTCTAAATTTGAGTAGTTTCATTTAACAAATTCACACATTAACATTGGCCTGTTCATTCTAATTCATATTTCTGTTACATTTTAGAAGTCGCAAAAAGTGACAACGTAAAATGAGGTGAGTGATCTGTATCACAGAGATATTTGCAAACATTGACTCTAGGCACTGGTTCTACCCTGGGCCTTCTGATTCTCATTCATATGTGGCCGCTAAGAAATAAACTTGGGGTCAGTTTTCATATATAGGCCAATGATGCATGGTTTTACCACTTCCCATCATCCCAATTCCATGGTTGTCATTGTGCTGTGTGATTACTCATATACATTCAAGTTGTGGATAAATTAGATATTTTTGGTGCTAACATTGGCAAAACCAATTCTATACCCTGCCAGAAACTTAACACCATGGACGTCTACACACGCTCATTCCTGTCCTTGCCAATGGTGCACACCCACAATGTTCTCCTAGATCCTAGAGCTCAGCTTTAAACCCTACACCCTATTCATCACCAGGACTATCCACTTTCACCTTCTACATATTGTCTGCATTTTCAGCTACTCTAAATGAGGATGCAAACAGACAATATGTAATGCTCATCTTTGACTTGACTCTCACAGTCATCCTGAGTTTCATTCCACATAAACTTCAATTTGGCCAGAACTGTACTGCCCTCATCCTATCCTTCATTAAATCCCACCCACCTATCTCACCCAGTGCTTGCTGATTCCATTAACTCACACCCCCAATGCATCAACTTCAAGGTCCTCATCCTTGATAACAGGTTCCAACATCCAACTCTGTGTTCCACCCTCCTAAACTTCCAACTGCAATTCAGTGAACTTACCCTCAGTTCGTCATCTATAACAGTGCCCTTAGCTATCTCTTCCCCACCAGTTGTAACTTTTTCCCCTACCTTGTTTCTTCCTTCTCCATCTTTAAAAGCCTTCTTAAAACCTAACTACTAACTGAGATTTCAGTCACCTCCCTGGCCTCCTCCTAGTCCTGCTCGAATCTAAGCCCCAACTGTGAAGCACCCTATTAAATTGCAATTTGAGTTACTGCTTCATTCATAGCCACTTCTCCTACAGATATCTCCATTTGTCAGTAGGAGTTTAGATCTGCTCAGCTACTTAAAGCAGTAGGTAATTGAGCCATAGAGAGCAGTAGGTCCCAGTTTCCATCCCTAGTTTGTGTATTGTTAGCTGATCTCAGTAAGGGCAGTAGTTAGAGTGCTACAATTAGTTTCATTAACTCTAGGTTAGGAAGGGTAAAACCAGGGTCTGTCTCCTGATTAATACCCATTGAATCCTGCAGGAAAATGCGCGTGCATGGATGTTGGTGAGAACAGCATTAGTTTAGCTGTCGTGTTCCCCACCTTAGAATTGTCTGCTGACACTAAATGTCCAGGCTCAGATGTGAAGAATAGCCATTGGAATGAGATACAAGCGGGTTCCTGGCCTCAATTGAATTGTACCTTTTTCGGGAGAGGAAAGGGAGAAAATTGGTCAAAAAAATTCTAATGCTGATGTTCCATTTTACCTTTATAATTTTCATTTACAGGAATTTGGACCTTGTCAGGATGGAAACTCATCACTATCCACTAAGGACTGGCAGCATGGAAACTAACCATTTAATCAATTCACAAAGTATATTTTGTTGATGTGTAACTATAAACAGGAAGCTTTTCATACTGATTATTTTGTATTCAATCATTCTTGGCTGAAGTATTTAGACCTGAGAATGTAGAATTATTGAAACCAGAGGTCAGATCTTGATTCTTGGAAATAGGTTTGTAGGTACTAGAAGTCATTGAGTCATTACGGCACTGAACGAGGCCATTCAGCTGATCGAGTCCATGCTGGCTTTATGTAGAGCAATCCATTCGGTCCCTGCGTTGTCAGGAATCACTTTGTTTATATAAATGACTTAGATGAAGGGACCGAAGATATGGTTGCTAAATCTGTTGATGACACAATGATAGGTAGGAAAGTAACTTGTGAAGAGGACAGAAGGGAGCTACAAAGGGATATAGATAGGTTAAGTGAGTGGGCAAAGACCTGGCAAATGGAGTATAATGTGGTAAAGTGTGAAATTGTCCACTTTGGCAGGAAGAATAAAAAAGAAGCGTATTATCTAAATGGTGAGAGATTGCAGAGCTCTGAGATGCAGAGGGATCTGGGTGTCCTAGTGTATGAATCGCAAAAGGTTAGTATGCAGGTACAGCACATAATTAGGAAAGCTAATAGAATGTTATCGTTTATCGCGAGGGGAATTGAATACAAAAGTAGGGAGGTTATGCTTCAGCTATACAGGGCATTGGTGAGACCACATCTGGAGTACTGTGTATAGTACTGGTCTCCTTATTTAAGGAAGGATGTGAATGCGTTGGAGGCAGTACAGAGAAGGTTTACTAGACTAATACCTGGAATGGGTGGCCAGTCTTACGAGGAAAGATTGGACAGGCTAAGCTTGTATCTGCTGGAATTTAGAAGAGTAAGAGACGACTTGATTAAAACATAAAATTTTGAGGGGTCTTGACAGGGTGGATGTGGAAAGGATGTTTCCCCTTTGGGAGAATCTAGAACTAGGGGTCACTGTTTAAAAATAAGGGGTTGCCCATTTAAGACAGAGATGAGGAGAAATTTTTTCTCTCACAGGGTCGTGAGTTTTTGGAATTCTCTTCCTCAAAAGGCAGTGGAAGCAGAGTCTTTGAATATTTTTAAGGCAGAGGTGGATAGATTCTTGATAAGCAAGGGGGTGGAAGGTTTTCGGGGGTAGGTGGAAATGTGGAGTAATCAGTTTAGCCATGAACTTATTGAATGGTGGAGCAGGCTTGAGGGGTCGAGTGGCTTCCTCCTGCTCCTAATCGTATATTCGTAGGTCTCAGCTGGCCATTTTAGCTGCCTTGCCAGTTTCTCAAAGGACACAAAAATACTTCTACATCCTGCTCATTGAATTTTGGAATTAATTGCGCGAGTTTTAATTCTGTACCCAGCCCTGAATTATGCTCCTCCATATTGGCCATGCTTTCACTGGGATTACTCTGTCACCCCCTAGTTAACTCAAGCCACCTTAGCTTTTTTTCTTTGCATTCTTTCTGGAATATTCTTTCTCTCTCTTCTCTCTCTCTCGTTCCTTCTCCTGTCTTTGTTTTTCTTCATGTTCCTTCTGGAAGGTTCTCTCTTTCTCCCTCTCCTGTCTCTCTCTTTTTCTTTCTCTTTTCCTGTTTTCTAATTCAAGATTCATTTGTTCCAATTGTATCTTTGCAATCAGTACCCTGTCTGGGTCTGCTTCTAACCCTGTTTCTGCTTCTTCAGATTCAAGGGAAAAATGGTTGGCCACTAGCCTTCGGAGTTCAGACTTCTTAGCCTTGCCATGTACATTGATCCCACACTGCTCAGCCATTTTCCTCAACTCCTCCATAGACAGTGCTTTTAACTTATCCCAAGTTACTTGATCCTGGCTTGGAGAGCTACTAGCTTCAGTTGCAGACATGTTAGTATTCAATCACACACAACCACAAGAAAACCTGTATTGAAATCTTGCTTTTTTTTTGATTGGGAACAATTTGGCTTCCCCCTTCCAATTTCTCTTGTTTGTCTCTGGGTCAATCCCGGGCAAGCTCCCAAATTTCTGTTACGACCCTGTGAGAAAGAGGTCTAGGGTTCCCTTTCAGCCTTCACCTGATCTTACCGGAACAGGGTTTAATTTTAAAAACACCGTGTTTTTAGCTCCCCTTTGGTGAATCCTTGTTCACTGCTTTCCAATTATAAGACAAACAAACTAGCACAAACGGGCTTTCTTAGGTTTAAAGAAGAAAAGTTGAAATTTATTAAACTTAAACTCTAATTCGGTTAATGGCTACGGATACATGATGTGCCCAAGCTAGCATGCATACGTAATACACACATGCAAATAGAAACAGAAAAGAGCAGTAGAAAAAATAAAATGGAAAAGTTTGAGGCAATATCTGAAGAGTCTTTCTTCGAGCTCACTGTAGAGTTCTTGATTGTAGGTAGATCTTGCTTTTCGTTGGGGCCCAGTATTCTTCTTAAATCTTGTTAGCTATAGGAGACTTTTCTCTCTTGGGGTTCATGTGTCTTCAGTGGATTCAGAGGCTTGTGAGAAAGAGATGGAAGCAGACAGGAGAGATCTTCTCAGTCCAGGAGCAAACAGACTTTCTCAGTTCAAACTGTTTGTGCAATTCAGAAAACCCCAGGTTGCCAAGCAGATTAGTCATGTGACTAACTGGTCTGACCACGTCTTGGCTCTGTGGATTATATCATCTTAGCAAGGCCTGAAATGCTCCTCTTTCACACAATACCTGGTGATCAAGGTCCATTGTGGGTTGAATGTGTCAAGGAATGGTCCTTTGTCCTTCTAATCGTCTGTTAATATGCAAAATGTCTTTTCCAGCCACGACTGATCTGTTTAACAAGTCCTTTCTTCATTCCAGTAACAGTTTAAAATCCGTTTCATGACAAAATTAATATGCCTCATTCTTGGCAGGTGGGGGCCTAGCATGACACTGCACCTCACCTGCCATTCCATAATGACATGTTCAATCCACCGACTGCCCGCCTTCCATCTTGGAGCCCCATCTGGAGCAACCTTCCTGTGCAAGATCTACCAGCAGACATCCTTTGGACCAAGGAATGGGAAACACGGGAAGTGACTAACAAGTTCCTTGTGACAAACCCCATCTGTCAAATGGCAGGCTTTGAACTACCACGACGAGAGTGGTCCTTGCTAAACGGATTCAGGATAGGCCAGGGCCCCTGTGCAGTCAACCTCCACCGCCTCAGTACAAATCCCTTATACATTTGTGGAGAGACAAAAACAATGTTGCACATTACCAAGGAGTGTCCCCTCCACACTCAGTGGCAGACTAATCACCTTAAATTCAGCAAGTGAGGACACTGTTGCTTGGCTCCAGGGATTTGCATTCGCTAAATAAATAAAAACAATTCTTATATTCATAAATGAATGTTATATATATATTTATCTCCCTATATTAAAAGTATTTTGTCTAATATTCTGTTTGTCTCCGTTTTTACACCTATGCCTTAACACTTTGTTGATTGGCTCAAACTTAAACGGCAGCAAATCAGAACTGAAGAAGTGGAAACATACAAAACCAAAAGCGCAGAAAGCAGCTGGAAAACTGCCAATGAGAAACTGTTAAGGATTTATAAAAGTAGCCAATCCTAAATGATAATTCATGTGAATAAAAAATCTTTTTGAAAAAGTGAGCCAATTGAATTCCTGGACTTTTTTTTTATCTGTAACTGAAATTTCTAATATTCAAAATAAAATTTCAAACAAAAATCAAGAAATTATATATATTCACAGTAATCTGATTACAATTACTCATGAAATTGTCTTTATATTATTTAAATACTATTGCTAACATTTTATTTGAAGGTCTAAGCCTCTCTCAAAAGCCTGGCCTTGGACGTGATATTTTGCCCAGACTGTGATTCTGTTTAGCTGGTGACAGATGCTGAAGCCTGGAAATATAAAGTGTTCACAATTTCCCATTTGCGCATTAGTAACATTTAATTAGCCTAACTGATACAATTCTTTTTTTCAGCCTCTAACAATATCCGTTTGTTTTTCAAAAATTATTAGAATAAAAGTTAGAGATCTATTTAGATAAAATTTATATTGATTTTTTTTAACAGTGAAGTTGACTTTGTGTGAGAAAGAAAGACACAAAAACACATTATAAACAGACTAATTAAATATACATTGTGGCTTTTGTTTATGATTGGTCTGTTATTTCTTTTTCTTGGAAAAAAATCACATTTTGTCTCTGTGTGTAAGAGTACTTCAGTTTGTATTGTTGAAAATTATATGTATAAAAACTGGATAATGAGCTTGGGTAAGTTTCACCTAAACTTTTCAATAAAAGCCATTCAGTTTTTACTTCATTTGTTTTGCTAATCCCTTAGATTTATTGTTTTGATAAACTGGAACGGAGAACAGGTAAAAGAGAACCAATCCTGACCATAGTGATCTATTAATTTACTATTTTACTAATGATTCCAAAACGAATGTCCTTTTGGGGAAGGAACTCTGCCGTTCTTACCTGGTCTGGCCTACATTTGACTCCAGACCCATAGCAACTGACTCTTAAATGCCCTCTGAAATGGCTGAGCAAGCCATTCAGTTTTGTCAAACCACTACGAAGTCTAAGAAAAAGGATGAAATCAGACAGACCACCCAGCATCGACCTAGGCACTGGAAACGACAATGGCAAACCCAGACCTGTCGACCCTGTAAAGTCCTCCTCACTAACACATGGGAGCTTGTGCTAAAATTGGGAGAGCTGTCCACAGACGAGTCAAGCAACAGCTTGACATAGTCATACTTATGGAATCACCTTACAATGTCCCAGACATCACCATCCCTGGGTATGTCTTGTCCAACTGGCAGGACATACCCACCAGAGGTGGGAGCACAGTGGTATATAATCAGGAGGGAGTTGCCCTAGGAGTCCTTAACATTGGTTCCAGACCCCATGAAGTCTCATGGCATCAGGTCAAACATGGGCAAGGAAACCTCCTGCTGATTACCACCTACCGTGCCCACCCCGGCACCCGCCTCGGCTGATAAATCAGTACTTCTCCCATGTTGAACACCACTTGGAAGAGCACTGAGGGTAGCAAGGGCACAGAATGTACTCTGGGTGGGGGACTTCAATGTCCATCACCGTGAGTGGCTCAGTAGCAACACTACTGACTGCGCTGGCGAGTCCTAAAGGACATAGCTGTTAGACTGGCTCTGTGGCAGATGATGAGGGAATTAACGATGGAAAAACCTACTTGACTTCGTCCTCACCAATCTACCATTCGCAGATGCATCTGTCCATGACAGCATTGATAGGAGTGACCATCGCACCGTTCTTGTGGAGACAAAGTCCCATCTTCACATTGAGGATACCCGCCATCGTGTTGTGTGGCACTACCACCGCGCTAAATGGGATAGATTTTGAACAGATCTAGCAACTCAAAATGGGCATCCATGAGGTGCTGTGGGCCATTAGCAGCAGCAGAATTGTATTCAATCACAATCTGTAACCTCATGGCCTGGCATATACCCCACTCTACCATTACCACCAATCCAGGGGACCAACCCTGGTTCAATGAAGAGTGCAGGAGGGCATGCCAGGAGCAGCACCAGGCATAACTAAAAATGAGGTATCAGCCTGGTGAAGCTACAACAGAGGACTACTTACATTCCAAACAGTGAAAGCAGCATGCGATAGGGCTAAGCGATCCCACAACCAACGGATCAGATTTAACCTCAGCAGCCCAACCATATCCAGTCAGGAATGGTGGTGGACAATTAAACAACTAACAGGAGGAGAAGGCTCCACAAATATCCCCATCCTGAATGATGGGGCAGCACAGTACATCACTGCAGTAGATAAAGTTGAAGCATTTGCATCCATCTTCAACCAGAAGTGCCAAGTGGATGATCCATCTCAGCCTCCTCCTGAGGTCTCCAGTATCACAGATGCCAGTCTTCAGCCAATCTGTGTCACTCCGTGTGATATCAAGAGACAGCTGAATGCATTGGATACTGCAAAGGCTATGGGCCCTGACAACATTCCGGCAATAGTACTGAAGAAATCAAAACAACAAATGCTGGAAATACTCAGCAGGTCTGGCAGCATCTGTGGAGAGAGAAGCAGAGTTAACGTTTCAGGTCAGTGACCCTTCTTCAGAACTAGCAAATATTAGAAATGTAAAAGGTTATAAGCAAGTAATGCGGGGGTGGAGCAAGAGATAACAAAGGAGAAGGTGTAAATAGGACAAGGTCACAGAACAGCTGACCAGAAGGTCGTGGAGCAAAGGCAAACAATATGTTAATGGTGTGTTGAAAGACAAAGCATTAGTACAGATTAGGTGTTAATTCACTGAATATTGAACAGCAGCAAGTGCAAACATGAAAAAAAGTGGGTAAGCAAACTGAACAAACTAAGATGAAATAAAATAAAATAAACACAAAAAAATATTTTAAAAAAGGAAAAAGAAAAAAATTACTGAAAATAAAAGTAAAATGGAGCCCGTCATGCTCTGAAATTATTGAACTCAATGTTCAGTCCGGCAGGCGGTAGTGTGCCTAATCGGTAAATGAGATGCTGTTCCTCGAGCTTGCGTTGATGTTCACTGGAATACTGCAGCAATCCCAGGACAGAGATGTGAGCATGAGAGCAGGGGGGAGTGCTGAAATGGCCAGCAACCAGAAGCTCGCGGTCATGTTTACAGACTGAGCGGAGGAGTTCCGCAAAGCAGTCACCCAGTCTGCGTTTGGTATCCCCAATGTAGAGGAGACCACATTGTGAGCAGCAAATACAGTATACTACATTGAAAGAAGTACAAGTAAATCGCTGCTTCACCTGAAAGGAGTATTTGGGGCCTGGGATAGTGAGGAGAGAGGAGGTAAATGGGCAGGTATTACACCTCCTGCGATTGCAGGAGAAGGTGGCATGGGAAGGGGATGAGGTGGTGGGGGTAATGGAGGAATGGACCAGGGTATCACGGAGGGAATGATCCCTTCGGAATGCTGACAGGGGAAGGGAGGGGAAGATGCGCTTGGTAGTGGCATCACGCTGGAGGTGGTGGAAATGGTGGAGGATGATCCTTTGGATGTGGAGGCTGATGGAGTGGAAAGTGAGGACAAGGGGAACCCTGTCACTGTTCTGGGAGGGAGGGGAAGGGGTGAGGGTAGAGGTGCAGGAAATGGGCCGGACACGGTTGAGGGCCCTGTCAACCACAGTGGGGGGGAATCCTCGGTTGAGGAAAAAGGAAGACATATCAGAAGCGCTGTCATGGAAGGTAGCATCATCAGAGCAGATGCGTTGAAGATGGAGAAACTGGGAGAATGGAATAGAGTCCTTACAGGAGGCAGGGTGTGAAGAAGTGTAGTCGAGGTAACTGTGGGAGTCAGTGGGCCTATAATGGATATTAGTAGACAGCCTATCACCAGAGTTGGAGATAGAGAAGTTGAGGAAATAGTACTGAAGACTTGTGCTCCAGAACTAGCCGCGCCCCTAGCCAAGCTGTTCCAGTGCAGCGACAACACTGACATCTACCCGGCAATGTGGAAAATTGCCCAGGTATGTCCTGCACACTAAAATCAGGACAAATCCAACCCAGCCAATTGCCACCCTATGGCCACAATTTTACAGTGGGTGGACGGGAGCCAGACTCCGACGTAAATGTCGGTGACAAACCCGCTTCCGCCCAGCCTGGGGATCTGTCCCGTATTTTACAGATTCCCAGGCTTTAATTGTCCCGAGGCGGGACTTCCACGCGCTTGAGGGAGGAGGTCCCGCCTCAGTGAGCTGCCAGCCAATCAGCGGGCCAGAAGCTCTTATTCTCAGCAGCGCCACCGGGAGCAGTGGCCACTGCTGGGACTGCAGACCAGCCGACGCCATGGACCCGAGAGAGTGGGTAAGTTTGGGTTGCTTCACCAGGGAGATCGGTCATGCCCTCGTGAGGCTAGGGTGGTCGTTTGGGGGGGGGGGGGGCATCTTGGATTCCGGGGGTGGGTTGGGAGGCGGGGGCGTCCCTCAATCGAGTACCCTGTGCTTGACTGCCATGCCCCCCCTCCCCCCGGGGCGCGGAAAGGCTGGCAGCTATCGCTAGGCAGCCTTTCATGTCCCCAGCACACCCGCTTGCCATGGGTAAAATACCCGTGGAGGCGGGCAAGGGCCCTTAAGTGGCCGTTAAGTGGCCACTTAAGGGTCTTGATTGGCCTCAGGCGGGCTGGCCGTTTCCCACTCCCCACACCCCTGCCTGACCTCCGTAAACTTGTTCGGAGGCGGAATCGGGGCAGGTAGGCCTCCCGGAGCCTGCCACTCAATTATACGCCGCCCCCACGCCACCATCCGACCCGCTGTGGTGGCGTAAAATTCCGGCCTATCTGTTTACTCTCAATCATTAGCAAAGTGATGGAAGGAGTCATCGACAGTGCTATCAAGCTGCATTTTCTCAGCAATAACCTGCTCATTGATGCTCAGTTTGGGTTCTTCCAGGGCCACTCAGCTCCTGACCTCATTACAGTCTTGGTTCAAATATGGACAAAAGAGCTGAGCTCCAGTGACCGCCCTTGACATCAATGCAGCATTTGACCGAGTATGGCCTCAAGGACCCCTAGCAAAACTGGAGTCAATGGGAATCGGGGAAACCTGTCCGCTGGTTGGAGTCATACCTAGCACAAAGGAGGATGGTTGTGGTTGTTGGGGTCAAACATCTCAGTTCCAGAACATCAGTGCATGAGTTCCTCAGGGTAATGTCCTACACCCAACCATCTTCAGTTGCTTCATCAATGACCTTCCCTCCATCATAAGGTCAGAAGTGGGGATGTTTGCTGATGATTGCACAATGTTCAGCACCATTCGCAACTCCTCAGATACTGAAGCAGCCCGTGTCCAGATGCAGCAAGACCTGAACAACATTCAGGCTTGGGCGGATAAGTGGTAAGTAACATTCGCGCCACACAAGTGCCAGGCAATGACTATCTCCAACATCCTGAGGGTTACCATGGACCAGAAACTGAACTGGACCCCTCACATAAATGCTGTGGCTACAAGAGCAGGTCAGAGGCTTGGAATTCTGCGGCGAGGAACTCACTTCCTGTTCCCCAAAGCCTGTCCACCATCTAAAAGGCATAAGCTCCAACAACACTCAAGAAGCTCGACACCATCCAGGACAAAGCAGCCCACTTGATTGGCACTCCAGCGACCACCTTCAACATTCATTCCCTCCACCACTGATGCACAGTGACAGCAGTGTGTACCATCTGCAAGATGCACTGCAGCAACTCACCAAGGCTTCTTCGACAGCACCTTCCAAACACACGACCTCTACCACCTAGAAGGATAAAGGCAGCAGATGCATGGGAACACCACCACCTGCAAGTGCCCCTCCAAATCACACATCATCCTGACTTGGAACTATATCATCATTCCTTCACTGTTGCTGGGTCAAAATCCTGGAACGTCCTTCCTAACCATACTGTTGGTGTACCTACACCCTCAAGGACTGCAGCGGTTCAAGAAGGCAGCCTACCACCACCTTCTCAAGGGGAGTTATGGATGAGCAATAAATGTTGGCCTAGCCAGTGACGCCCACATTGCACGAACGAATAAAAAAAAAGTTATTCATACAGAATCTCTGAGTATACAACTATGGAGGTTGTCCCTGAGTTGGAAGGTATTCTGTGGCAAAAGATATAGAAATCACTGAAATTAATATCAGCAGCTCAGGAAGCAGTTCTCAGAAAGTTTAAATCAACTGGCAACACTGAAATTCCAAACAAACCAGGCTACTTGGTTTGTGAGATCATGCTTGATTTCTGGCAACATAAACACCTAAATAGCTTCGGAAACATCTAACCCTGTTTTGAGCATTTTTGTAACCAGCAGTTCCTTTCTGAATAATTTCTTCTGTTCTTCCTGTATAAATAGATGTCTGATGGTCATCCAATGGACTCACCATTGGCCCTAACCAAAGTAGCAAGTTTATACACCATATTTTTTGACATTAGCAGGCAATAGCGTAGATTCTGTTATCCTCTTTTTCAGCTCAAAGCCATTCTCACAGTCTCTCTTGTGTGATTTGTAATTAACATTTCAGTGCAGGGATGAAAGGGAGTTGTCAGTAAACATTACACAGCATCAGTACACAAGAACCTAATTTCTTTGAAGGTGGCAGAACAAGTTGAGAAGGCTGTTAAAAAGCATATAGGATCCTTAGTTTTATAAATATCGAGTAAAAAAGCAAGGATGTTTTGCTAAAACTCTATAAAACATTGGTTGGGCCCCAGTGGGAGGATTGTGTCCATTTCTAGGCATAACACTTTAGGAAGGATGTCAAGCCTTTGAAGAAGGTGCAGAGGAGATTTACTAGAATGGTACCCAGGACGAGGGATTTCAGTTATGTGGAGCCTGGAGAAGCTGGGGTTGCTCTCCTTAGAGCAGAGAAGGTGAAAGGGAAATTTAATGGGAGTGTTCAAAATCATGAATGATTTTGATCAGAATAAATAGGAGAAACTTTCCAGTGGCAGGAGAATCGGTAACAAGAGGACACAGTTGGAAGATAATTGGCAACGAACCAGAGGGGAGATTAGAATTTTTTTATGTGGAGAGCTGTTACCATCTGGAATGCGAAGCCTGAAAGGATGGAAGCAGATTTAACAAAAACTTTCAAAAGAGAATTGAATAAATACTTGAAAATGAAAGTTTTTCAGTGTCTGGGGAAAGAACAGGGGAGTGGGATTAATTGGACAGCTCTAGCAAAGGGCTGGCCCGGGCACAATGGGCCAAATGGCCTCCTTTGTGCTCTTATAATACTGATTTATTGACAACGTTAATCAGTATTTGAGTGAAGATTATTATAGCAGTGTATTTTTTTTACACAGCTCTGAGTAGAAGATGCGGCTCTGCTATTTGACATGAAGCCAGGGAACACATTCCATCAGTGTAACGGATTGTATGAGCGCTGGGCAGCCCGCCTCTATATGCTGATTGGGTAATAGGCATGTCAGTCAGCACGATGGGTTAATATTGGAGTTTTTATTGGTTATCTTAGCCGCCGGTACTGCCGACTGGCCCGCCCCTCTATGCCGATTGGTTAGCCGGCCTGTCAGTCTAGCAGCGGGGTCCCGCCCAAGTGAGAGTGCGGGTGAAGGGCGGCAGCGCGGGTCCTGAGGAGACGCCAAATCCCGGCTGTTGATGTGAAGTGGCGGCAGCGGGAGCGGGAGCGGGAGCGGCAGCGGGAGGCGGCCATGGGGAGCAGCGAGCTGCAGTCGCACGGTTAGTGACTCTTCATCCGTTAGTAGGGTGGGAGAAACGGGCGCTTAAAGCGGCAACGCCCAGCTCGTGTTAAATTCTGGGAGTGGGACCCACATGGTGAGAACGGCAGCGGCTTCCCAGCCCCCAGGACCAAACCCAAGCCCCCAGGACCAGGCTCCAGCCCCCAGGACCAAACTCCAGCCCCCAGGACCAGGCTCCAGCCCCCAGGACCAAACCCAAGCCCCCAGGACCAGGCTCCAGCCCCCAGGACCAAACCCAAGCCCCCAGGACCAGGCTCCAGCCCCCAGGACCAAACCCAAGCCCCCAGGACCAGGCTCCAGCCCCCAGGACCACACTCTAGCCACTGGCTCCAGCCCCCAGCCTCTGGACCAGACTCCAGCCCCCAAGACCAGGCTCCATCCGCTGGCTCCAGCCCCGAGCCCCCTGGCCCAGGCTCCGGCTCCCAGACTGATCAAAATGAGTGAGGCAGATTGCAGAGCTTGTTAAACATAGAATGATACAGAATAAGGCCATTCAGCCCATCGTACCTATGTTGCCTCTTTGCTAGAACTATCCAATTGATCCCATTCCCTGCTCTCCGTAGCCCTGCAAAACATTCCCCTTCATGCAATTATCCCATTGCCTTGTGAAAGTTACTATTGAATCTGCTTCCGCTGCTCTTTCAGGCAGCACATTCCAGATCACAACAACTCACTGTGTGACAACAAAAACCTCGTGTCCCCTCTAGTTCTTATACCTTCAATCTGTGCCCTCTGGTTATCGACCCTTCTGCCACTGGAAACAATTTCTCCTTATTTACTCTATCAAAACAATTCATGATTTATTTTTAAACAGTGACATGCGTGCACCCAACCCAAATGGAAAGAGACTCAGTCCCTATCAGTGAAAATTGAGAACATGTCATGGAGCTAAATTTTCACAAGCATGCCTGCTCATTTTGTAATAGAAATAACATGACAAACATTCATAATGGTTTACATTTTCTAACAAATCCATATCATATCCGCAAAAATAAAAGGCCACATGAGCATTCCCTGGTTTGCATTAATATCTGAATGTTCCTAAATCTAAGAGTGAGTTGGCACATACCACTGACCAGTAAGGATTGTATTCTATCAGGGTATAAACAGATGTTAAATTGACTTTTTCCTATACATTCGTTCCATTTTTGAAAGAAATTCCTTCTTTCTCTTATTTTAACAATTGGCAGATCCTTGGCATAATTCCTCTTTTTGCTGGTTAGTGATTCTAACCACTTTTAGTTTTACTTATGTTTTTCTTTCTATGTCTGCTGGACATGTATAGCAGACTGGCCTGTCTGCTTGAAGTGCGTACCTGCTTTTCTCTATTTCCATTGAATATAAAAAAAATTGTAATGATTGGAGCCTGTGAAAAACTGCCATAGATCTTTGAGCCTTTAAACATCAAGTGAGACAAGCTGCAAAATGATTGACCAACAAAGTTATAACTGATCTCCATCCAGCTTCTTTTAAACACTGAACACACTGTAACCCATGTACTATTCTACTTACTTAGTCACTAACTAATGTTACTGTTTCAACAAAGGATTGCTTTACATAGAGGAAAATTAAATAAGTGAAGAGCTGAAATTTATTTGTGGTGATGTGGTTGATATCCTGGGAGTTGAGGTTATCCCCCACAGTACATGGAGGTTTCAGAGCTTATAGTTCTGTTTGAGGTATGCAGATATAAATTTTCCAAGTTAGACTTTATTGAAGTGTTTTTGAATTGGGATGGCTGCACTTTGTAATTTTCTTTCTTCCCCTGACTGAACCTTAACTTGAGATGACAGCATCAACATAAATCATCTGCACTTATTCCTATGAAGAAATGCTTGGCTCCATTCTGGAGTCAATGCTGTCAACTGTATTCATGTCCAGACTCGCTGCTCGGGATTTTATTAATGTGTCTGAATACCTGGTGAAGGTAGTCAATGTAATCGGCTGCCTACATCATGTATTCACCTAGCCTGCTGTTGTGATTCAAATGCATTTGTTTTGCCAATTTTCTTCCTCCTGTCCTGAAGGCATAGATTCTTGCTGGCGTTCAGTTCCACTGGTGCCAACCACTCTGCTGTACCTCACCCAAGTGACTAATCTTTAGGTGTCAGCCTAGGCACTGATTGAAGGCAGGCTGTTTTATCATGGGGGGCATCACAGCTAGGTCCAGTCCTGTTTCTCCTGATGTTCATGCATTTACACTTACAGCAAGGGGTAATAAAAGCGGAAAGTGCTGCGAATACTCAGCAGGTCTGGCATGCATCAGGTCTGCGACCCTTCATCAGCAAGGGGTAGCTAGATAATGACTGGGAGCAGATATCCAGGTTGATTTTTCCCTCTCTTAGACCTGAGCTGTTGAAATGTTTGCCGTGCCCCTACCCTGCCCTGGTGAAGGTGGGCTAACAATGCAGACCAAGGATCAAACCTTGGAACCATCAGCAAACACTTAACTGAAATGTCAACTGTGTGCTGAACAGCTGAAGACAAGGCTCAGCTTAAGAGCACTGTGTGTGATCCCTGCTTAATCATTATAAGAATATTACTAGGAATTTCTGAATACAGTCAGTGCCAGCTGTCTATCTTAGTGCTGATTATAAGGAATTAATGCTTGGAGTCAGTAAAGTTTATTATCTATTATTGTGTTAAAGTACAATCTGGGATGTAGGCTCTCTTACACAGAGTTCAGTGTCTGTACTTTTAGGTTATCAATGTTCCTGGCTTGTGGTCAGATTTAAATGTGTACATCAGGCTGATTTTAACATAGTAATTCAAGTGTGTAAGGTGTTGTGACCCACATACTCACTCTCACTAATGCCATTGTGCCTTTTGTGGTTTCTGCATGAAAACATTTAGTTTGTTGGTTAATAAGTTAAAGTTATCGGAAATATAGGAGCAGGGTCTTTCAGCCGCTCAAGCCTGTTCCACCAATTAGATCATTGCTGATCTGTACCTCAACTCATTTACCTGCTTTTGCCTCGTATCCCTCGATATCCTACCTAACAAAGATCTTTTGATCTTAGTCTTGATCATTTCAATTGACTCCAGCATCCACAGTCTTTTTTGGGGTGAGACAGTTGTAGCTTCCCACTAGCTTTGTGAAGAAGTGCTTCATAATTTCACTGCTAGATGGCCTAGCTTTAATTTTAACATTGTACCCTCTTGTTCTAGCTTCCCTCACCAGAGAAAATAATTTCTGTTTCTTATCCTATTTATTCCATTATTATTTTGACTATCTCACATAGATCATCCCTCAACCATCTAAATTCAGGGAATACAAGCCAGGTTCCCAGCTCGTAGGCAGACAGATGAGCTACCTACCATTGAAGGAAGGAATTACTTGGATGAGTCCCGTCAAGCCAAATAGTGGCTATTTGCATTAGTTAGCTGCAAACAGTGCAACTGTTGAGGTAGACAGGTCAGATACCAGTCATACCTGAAAGAGCCTGCAAAATGAGCAATTCATTTATTGTTTCATTTGGAAATTCAGCAAAAGTATTAGGCAGGCAGAATGCTTAAACAAAGACTTGCATTTATGTAGTGCCTTCGCACACCTTTCAGAAACTCCCATTTGCTTTGAGTACAGTGGGTTATTTCTAAAGTTCAGTGATTGTAGCCAGTCACATTTTTTCATCTGAACACCAGCAACTCCCGCAATGGATGACTCCCTCAGTTCTGCTTTAGATTATTAGCCTACATTATGATCAATTCCGAGAGAGGAAGAGGCAAGAATACTACCAAGCGAGGCACATTAAATAGCGTATTTAACATAATGCTTGTTTACAGCTAGTCTGGTTTATAAGATAACAATGGGATTTTTACTTGGGTCACAATGAATAAAGAAAGTTGTGTCTAACTTTACTGAAGTGATACCTTACCTGTACTATCAAACATTACAGAATAATGCCTGGTTCATCTGGAAATGTAATTGTCTCAGTATTGCTCGTTTTTCTTCTGAGTACTGGCAGTGTTGCATGACAGACAGACATTTGTGGAACAATTGTTATTCAGATAAGGTACTGAAAGCTATAAGAAAATGTCTGTACTTGGCCTTTGGTACGTAGGAATGAATGAGTAATAAATGTGACAAGTTTCCACATGCCTGGTTTGTTGCAGTTAAATTACAAACAGAAACGTGTCTGGCTGCCAATTGTTTGAGTAAAACCATCCACATTTTTCCTGGTGAGTCATACTGTAAATTATTGAGCCCCTCCTGGACTGAATCTCCCAAGCAGCTCTCAACATCTGTACCTCTATCAAGCATGCAACCTAAAGCGTTTCAGTCAAACTAAAGAAAGGAATTGTTTTCATGGTGTGCCGCACACTTCCTTGGTGCATCCCAAAGTACTTCACTTAATTACTTTGGAAGTGTAGTTACTGTTACGCGCAACAACAAAAGACAGCAGGAAATACAGAGGGAAGTCTTTTTATTTGAACAGTGTGTGGAATAGATTACTGACATGGGCAGTGGAACAAGAAACCTTAGTGGGTTTCAAGCAGGAACTCAGCAGATTCTTGTAAATAGCTAGAATTTGGGGTTATTAGAAATGCTCCAAGGGAATACTTGGATAGATGGGCTAAAGATCTTGTACTTGAGAAAGTAGAATTTGCACCCAGCAAGACCCCACAAATAGCAATGAGTTAATTGGTCAGTTAAACTGTGGTGTTGGTCAGGATACCTAGAGACCCCCCTGCTTTTCTTCATGTATTGTCATTTAAAATCGCCTGAGCAAGAAGATGGACTTCACCTTTACACCACATCCAAAAGAATGGAACCTTGATACCAGCCCTCCGACAGTGCGGGGCTCTCTCGGTACTGACCCTCCGACAGTGCGGTGCTCTTTCGGTACTGACCCTCCGACAGTGCGGGGCTCTCTCGGTACTGACCCTCCGACAGTGCGGTGCTCTCTCGGTACTGACCCTCCGACAGTGCGGGGCTCTCTCGGTACTGACCCTCCGACAGTGCGGTGCTCTCTCGGTACCGACCCTCCGACAGTGCGGTGCTCTCTCGGTACCGACCCTCCGACAGTGCGGTGCTCTCTCGGTACCGGCCCTCCGACAGTGCGTTGCTCTCTCGGTACCGGCCCTCCGACAGTGCGTTGCTCTCTCGGTACCGACCCTCCGACAGTGCGGTGCTCTCTCGGTACCGACCCTCCGACAGTGCGGTGCTCTCTCGGTACCGGCCCTCCGACAGTGCGGTGCTCTCTCGGTACCGACCCTCCGACAGTGCGGTGCTCTCTCGGTACCGACCCTCCGACAGTGCGGTGCTCTCTTGGTACCGGCCCTCCGACAGTGCGGTGCTCTCTCGGTACCGACCCTCCGACAGTGCGGTGCTCTCTCGGTACCGACCCTCCGACAGTGCGGTGCTCTCTCGGTACCGGCCCTCCGACAGTGCGGTGCTCCCTCGGTACCGACCCTCCGACAGTGCGGTGCTCCCTCGGTACCGACCCTCCGACAGTGCGGTGCTCCCTCGGTACCGACCCTCCGACAGTGCGGTGCTCCCTCGGTACCGACCCTCCGACAGTGCGGTGCTCCCTCGGTACCGACCCTCCGACAGTGCGGTGCTCCCTCGGTACCGACCCTCCGACAGTGCGGTGCTCCCTCGGTACCGACCCTCCGACAGTGTAGCGCTGCCTCAAGACCGGCCCTCCAACAGTGCAGTGCTGCCTCAGTACTGCTCAGGAGTGTCAGCCTAAATTATGTGCTTAAGTCCGAGATTGATTTTCTGACTCGGAGGCAAGAGTGATACCACTGAGCCAAGCTGCCACTCAAACACTCATATGGAATAGAATTAGTCCATTGCACCTTGTTAGCAGAATAACTGATGTGTATGTTAAGTGAACTGTGTGGTACTGATGTGAACAGTTCAAGTTCAGTCCTTGACTTGTGTTGTTAGCTGATCTTAGGCAGAGCAGCACAGGGCTATTATTGGTCCCAGTACCTTTGGGTTAGAGAGGAAGGGACATCAGCAGAGTTCATTCTCCACATTGCTGTCCAGTGACCTGTGTGGACAGTGGATTGTAATGTCCAAATGGTCCATTACTTTGCTGACGCTTACTGTTGAGCCTCAGGTGAAGAATAGCCATTTGGGCAGGCAGTTAGTACCTGCACCTTCCGGAGTCTCCGCCTGTTGGGTTCCGTGAGCCCTCTTACAGGTGAGGCTGCTGGAGTCAGTTGTGATACTTGTGGAAACAGGCGATCAGAGCTCGGCTTTTTGTATGTTCTTGGCTAATGTTGAGTTGAACAGTATATATTGTAAAGAGGATTTTTGAATCTGTGTGGAATTGGAAAATTGGCTGATGTGAGTCTAAAATTGCACATTAATGTAGAAATTAAATATTTGTCTAAGTGAGAGTTATCTCATCTCATCAGCAAAGGCTCCAGCTTTAGCTGCAGTGTACATCAGTATTTCAGCAAAGGCTGTATATATTGTCACATTTGGTTTGAAAGAACTAGGCTGGAAAGGGCCATCCATGAGGGAGGAAAGTTGAAATGAGTGCCCTATGATACAAGAAGGAGATGTTTGTTTGTTAACTGTGCATGTCTAATTTTTAATGCTTTCACTTTTAGCGTTGTGTAATTAACTTTCTTTTTATCTGGCTGTACGTATTGGGCACTGGGGATGTTTGACAAAAGCCTGAAGTAACAGAGCGGAACCATGACTTTAAGTGTGTGCATTTTGTGGATGACCTCAATAGAGTTACTGAAGGGGTTTATTTCCTGTCAGTACAAGTTTTGCAGAAAGATCAGGAGGAAATCACATGCCCTGTGTAACCGAGCTGTAGGTTTAAAGAATTAAATGATCTTCATCTTTTTCTGATCTTGTGTGGTATTTGGGTAAATGCTTTTATTTCTGTGGTGGGGACTAGGTTTCAGTACAACCCTGAGAACACTGATGACGGACGTTTTTGTAATTATGCTTACATGGCTGGTATGTATTACTCATCTGGTGGTGGGCTTTCTCCCTGAACTATGGCAGTTGTGGAGTGAAGTTGCTCCCACAGTGCTGATTGGGGGGAATTCCAGATCTCTGACCCTGTGATGATAATAGAACCTCAGTTTATGGCGAAGTCAGGATGGGATGTGATTTGAAGTTGATGGTGTTTCCAGGTCATTGCTGTCTTGACCTCGATAGAGATGGAGCCAGAGGAAATGGGCGAGGTGCTAAATGAGTACTTTGCATCAGTATTCACCAAGGAGAAGGACTTGGTGGATGATGAGCCTAGGGAAGGGAGTGTAGATAGTCTCAGTCATCTCATTATCAAAAAGGTGGAGGTGTTGGGTGTCTTGCAAAGCATTAAGGTAGATAAGTCCCCAGGGCCTGATGGGATCTACCCTAGAATACTGAGGGAGGCAAGGGAAGAAATTGCTGGGGCCTTGACAGAAATCTTTGCATCCTCATTGGCTACAGGTGAGGTCCCAGAGGACTGGAGAATAGCCAATGTTGTGCCTTTGTTTAAGAAGGGTGGTAAGGATAATCCAGGAAATTATAGGCCGGTGAGCCTTATGTCAGTGTTAGGGAAACTATTAGAGAGGATTCTTCGGGACAGGATTTACTCCCATTTGGAAACAAACAAACTTATTAGCGAGAGACAGCATGGTTTTGTGAAGGGGAGGTCGTGTCTTACTAATTTGATTGAGTTTTTTGAGGAAGTGACGAAGATGATTGATGAGGGAAGGGCGGTGGATGTTGTCTATATGGACTTTAGAAAGCCTTTGACGAGGTCCCGCATGGCAGACTGGTGCAAAAGGTGAAGTCACACGGGATCAGAGGTGAGCTGGCAAGATGGATACAGAACTGGCTCAGTCACAGAAGACAGAGGGGAACAGTGGATGGGTGTTTTTCTGAATGGAGGGATGTGACTAGTGGTGTTCCGCAGGGATCAGTGCTGGGACCTTTGCTGTTTGTAGTATATATAAATGATTTGGAGGAAAATGTAGCTGGTCTGATTAGTAAGTTTGCGGACGACACAAAGGTTGGTGGAGTTGCGGATAATGATGAGGATTGTCAGAGGTTACAGCAGGATATAGATCGGTTGGAGACTTGGGCGGAGAAATGGCAGATGGAGTTTAATCCGGACAAATGTGAGGTAATGCATTTTGGAAGGTCTAATGCAGGTGGGAAGTATACAGTAAATGGCAGAACCCTTAGGAGTATTGACAGGCAGAGAGATCTGGGCGTACAGGTCCACAGGTCACAAAGTGGCAACGCAGGTGGATAAGGTAGTCAGGAAGGCATACGGCATGCTTGCCTTCATCGGTTGGGGCATAGAGTATAAAAATTGGCAAGTCATGTTGCAGCTGTACAGAATCTTAATTAGGCTACACTTAGAATACTGCGTGCAATTCTGGTCGCCACACTACCAGAAGGACGTGGAGCCTTTGGAGAGGGTACAGAGGAGGTTTACCAGGATGTTGCCTGGTCTGGAGGGCATTAGCTATGAGGAGAGGTTGGAAAAACTCAGATTGTTTTCACTGGAACGACGGAGGTGGAGGGGCGACATGATAGAGGTTTACAAAGTTATGAGCGGCATGGACAGAGTGGATAGTCAGAAGCTTTTTCCCAGGGTGGAAGAGTCAGTTACTAGGGGACATAGGTTTAAGGTGCGAGGGGCAAAGTTTAGAGGGGATGTGCGAGGCAAGTTTTTTAAACAGAGGGTGGTGAGTGCCTGGAACTTGCTGCCAGGGGAGGTGGTGGAAGCAGATATGATAGTGACGTTTAAGAGACATCTTGACAAATACATGAATAGGAAGAGAATAGAGGGATACGGTCCCCGGAAGTGCAGAAGGTGTTAGTTTCGGCGGGCATCAAGATCGGCGCAGGTTTGGAGGGCCGAATGGCCTGTTCCTGTGCTGTACTGTTCTTTGATAGTGGAGGTTGCAGTCAGTAAGCTTGGTTAGGACCTTCATTTAAAAGACGGGAAAGGGAGGAAATATGGGTGGGGGAAATGTCCTTTAACATCGATTATCCACTAACGCACATTCCCACTCCCGGGGTCGGGATTAGAGGCGGATGGGGTCGAAAATTAGTCCGGTCGGCCAGTGTGCCAGTTCCTTGGCTCTACCCCTCCTCCAGGCCATTTTTGAGGAGGTGGCATTGGGCTGGCAGGGCTACCCGCTTGCACGTGATGGCTAGCCAATCAGGCTACTGGAGGACGTTATTAAGTCCAATTAAAGGAGGCCAACTGGGATTTTCCAATCATTGTGCAGTTTCCTCCACCGGTGGGGACCAGTTTTGGTGCCTGGAGGTGGGCTTCAGTTACCTTCCATTGCAGCCGACTGCTCCTCTTAAGCCCTCCAGCTTCAAGAGCCCACTCACTGCCCTTAATTGAATGCAGAACCTGTCTTGATGCAGTTGCCTATAAAAATCCCAGTGAGTGACTGTTCCCCACCCCCCCCCCCCCAGCCCCCGGGGTCGGGTTCAGCACCTGGAAACAGTCCTGACTCCGGAGGGAAAGTCCAGCCCCCAGAGCCATCCTGATCATTCGGTGCCAGATGGCAGAATGGGCCTGGTTGAGATGTGTGCTGATTTACTTGTTCAATTTGATTTTGCACACATTGTACATGCCTGGACCCTGTCTAAACAATTAAAATGATAGAATAAGCCTTATAATTAGGCACAATGTGTTCTCTGAACAAGCTTGGTATATTGGCTGGATCTGTCTCCTTCATTTAGATGCTGATGTCACTCCTAGGTTCCTAATTGATTAACTTAAATCATTACATTTATTGAATAAATCTGAAATAGGCAATTCTCTTTCCACAGTCAAATCAATCTATCATAAACAACAGACAGTAGTGCTTAAAACTGCGCTACCTATTTCAGTGAGATCATATCATTTGTGAAGTGCTCACTGATGGCAAGCATTGGGCTGCTGGCCCAGTGTTCTGAGCTCTGCACCCTCCCTGTCTGCCTGCTTCCGGTCCTGCAGTCTTTTATCCTCATTTTACCAGAGGCTGCTAATTCAGAACGTACTGGGATGTGATTCCACAGGTGCCAGCAGACTCTCTCACCTTTCCCTAATGGCTGTTTTTACATGCGAGTCTGGACACTGAGTGTTGTTCGGATATTTCGTGAGGGGGAGCATCATTAGCCAGATCTGAACCAGCCCTCACTTGAATCCACGTAGTTGCACTTTGCAGTAGATGTCACTGGAGAGTGATCAGTAATGGGGATGTTGGCCGATTGTTCCTTATTGTGGGAAGATGTAAGTGGGGCAGGGTGTAGAGTGGGGCAGTAAAAAGGTAGATTATCGATAAATTGCTTTTGCCTTCGACAAGCCAAGCTTCTGCTGTAGACCGGCTCAAAGTTATCCAAGTAGAATTGAAAACATTTTGGTAGCGAGGTATACCCACACCATCTTTGGAACGTGTTGTGCATTGATTAGTATGTCAGAGTCAACGAGACGCAAATAAATAGCCTTACGCACTGATAGAATCCCTTCAAACTGTAAACCTGCCCTTTCAGATGCAGGTTGGCCTGCGAATTTAGATATTTTCTGTTTTAATTTCATCACATGGTTAGCTGTTTGTAGTCTAAGTGTGTGGTTGAAATGAAAACACGCTGTCTGAGTCTGCAGGTCAATCTGCATCTGGAGGCGATGCGTTCTGAGTTGGTGAAATAATTTGATGGAATTGAGGAATGTGACCTAAAAATAGCTGAGTACCACTGGCTACTGAACTAAGGCCACAGCAAGGAATCGCAGATTGAATGTTTTCATCATCCTTACTAGGAAGTGTTATATGTTCTTGCATTGGGATTTTCAGATTCTGTGTTTTCCTATTCACTGGTGTTTTTATAAGCTGCTCACCTCTCCAGTATCTTCTTGTTTTAGTCAACTTTTGGCAGTTTTCAGATGCTCCATGGGGAAGCATTGGGGGGGCGGGGGGGTGCACTTCTTAATGGCTTGGCAAGTTTATTCATAAAACAGACGACCTATACAGCCAAAGAATGCCCTAACTTTGATCTCCCCTCTGCTGCGTAACCAACCTCAGACAGGACAGTGAGGCCCTGATAGGTGGGAGGAGACTGATGCCCACAATTCCTGTTTCTGATCACTATTTACTGCCTCCTGTTAGAAAGTGTGTGTTTGGACGTGAGGCGATGACAGGACTGAGCTAGCCTGGGATGTACCTTATACTTGAGTAGCCTGCTGAAATTCACTGTCCAGGCTTTAGGCCACTTCAGCAAGGTACCATCATATGAGCAACACCCATGGAACTGTACCCCAGAAAGGAGTGGAGAAAACTGCTGCGACAATATAGGAAACTGTTCCCAAATGCTCTGACATTTACTAATAAACACAGTGTGTATGTTGGAAAACTGCTGGAGCTATGCAGCAGGGTTATTTTCAGATTGTTGAAACAGTTTTGAAACATTTTGGGACATTTTGTTCTTGTTTCCAGCCACAAACTAGGCATTGAGAGAAACAGTTTTCCGATGTAGCAGTATTGTCTCTGCACTGTATTACTGGCTTGGATTTTGTGTTAAGAATAACAGTGCAGCTAATGGAACTCACTGTTATTGTGAGTAAATCAGACAGCAACTTCTGGGGTCTGCACATATGCAGTTAAACATGGAAATCCAGAAGCTGTCTGAGTTGCTGTGCTCCTCCACATCCTTCACTCCGCTAGTACCTCGCTGACAGACTTGGCATTGAAGTCCATGTGAGGGCATGAAGTTTCTGTACTTACCCATTAACATGCCAAAAAAGTTAGGACTGATGCATTCAGGTATAAGAGCATTTTTAACAGCTTGATAAGCCATAATTACTGCTAAACAACTTCACTGGCCCTGAAAATTTGTTGTTATAAGACAAGAGTTTCATTTCTTCAGAATTTAATTATTGTTGGGAGATTTGTTTAAAGAATTACATTTTGAAAACCCTTTTCTTTTTGTCTCTTTTATCACGCTCTCTTAATTCCATATTTCTTTCCCATCACTTTATTTTGCTTTCTGTACACAATTTTAAAATGAAGTAAATGTTCAAATTTATACTTCCTCGTTTAGAGTCTATGTGTGAGCTAAATTGGATAGTCCCCGAAACCAGGTGCAGGGATGGAGATGTGCAGTTGTCCCATGCCTGTTCACTGTAATGCAGGCAGCATGCCAACTTTGTGCTACCTGCTAATTTGAACAATTTCAGCATCTAGCCAGTGCTAACTGCGCTGTTGATTGCCTGGACGCATCAGCAGTGGGCCAATATTGTGAGTGGCTAGCAACACTTAAAGTTAGCCTGCACCTCTTAAAGGGGAGGTGCATTGTGACTGGAGTAAGTGCAGGCAGCCGTGCAGGAAGTGAATCTGACCTGGGAAACATTTAAGAATGGCACAACAATGGCACTGGAGTTCTTGGTGAAGGAGAGGTATCCTATATCCACAGGGGGCCAGGAGGCCTTCCAGACACATGTTCAGAAGTCAATGGGAGCAAGTAGCCGTGGAGGTCAATGCCAGGTGTCAAGCCCCGAGGACCTGGCTGCAGTGTCCCAAGAAGTTTAATGACCTCACATGAGTGGTCAAGGTCAGTGAATACATCTTCAAATGCTATATCCTACTTGACTCAGACACTGCTCAACTCACCACATACCAACAATCTTTATCAATCAAGACTCATCTAACATTCATATGCTCCACTGCACCATCACACTGCATGCTCTCACACCCAGATCTCACAGCTTGTGCATTCTGCCAGCTACTTAACCGTGACAGCACATTACTAAAACAGTTTGCATGACACTCACTAATATACTTCCCCCTCTCTCTTTTATAGGACAAGGTTGTAGGAGTTTATCAGAAGGGAAGCAGGTATGCCTGCATGTCCTAACCTCCGAGGAGGAGATGGTGCAAGCAATTATTGGCCAGTGGCAGGGCTGAAACCATGGAAAATGATGGACTCTTCATACCTAATCCTCCTCCTCATATCCCACCTCCTCCACCATCCCACACTGTCTTCTGATTTACAAGCTGCAGAAGGTGTAAGCATGCACCTCTTGCTTCTCCCCTTCCCACACCACAGATTCACCCTTGTGCCTTTCTTCTTTCAGACACCCAAGAAGTGCAGCCTGGCCATGCAGTAGAGTAAGAACAAGAAGACACTGATGAGGAAGACACAGTGTCACCTGATATCACACTTCCAGCCACCAGCTGAAATACTGACAGTGTGTAATTTAGAGGATAGCATAGAGGTGAGATCTACATGTGGTGAGACACAAGTGGCCTGCAGCCAGGGCAGGGGGCAAAGATAGCAGAGGTGCCAGCACGCTAGAGCACGAGCCTGCACAGCAGAGCACTTAGATGAAGACTTCAATGGGGCAGCTTACAGAAGAAAGTTGATGGGTATGCACAAAGAAATACTTGGTGTATTAGGAAGTCTGCTAGAAAGCTTGTGGTCAATGTAAAGTAGCATGGAGGAATCTGACACCAACATTGCACATGGCTTTACGCAGAGCCTGGAGCCTATCCTTTCTAGTGTGGAAATGGCAGACAACTCCACGTGATGCAGCATCTGATGGCCAACGTCGAAGTTTACGTTGCAGCACAAGCAGCAGCAACCCAAAGTCTGTGTGTCGCAGTGGAATCTGAGTGCTGTCATGCAAGGTCAGCTTGCTGCCATCATGGCAGTGGATTTATTTATTTAGAGATACAGCACTGAAACAGGCCCTTCGGCCCACCGAGTCTGTGCCGACCATCAACCACCCATTTGTACTAATTCCATATTCCTACCACATCCCCACCTTCCCTCAATTCCCCTACCACCTACCTACACTAGGGGTAATTTATAATGGCCAATTTACCTATCAACCTGCAAGTCTTTGGCTGTGGGAGGAAACCGGAGCACCCGGAGAAAACCCACGCGGTCACAGGGAGAACTTGCAAACTCCGCACAGGCAGTACCCAGAATTGAACCCGGGTCGCTGGAGCTGTGAGGCTGCAGTGCTAACCACTGTGCCACTGTGCCGCCCTGATCTTATACTGATCTTAACATGCCAAAATTCATCAAATCATTGCATTCTTTGGACAGTTAAATCTAAAAATAAAGTCAATTGTTTAGATCTAATGTTACTAGAGTTTTTGGTGCCTGACATGGGGAATGTTCCAAATACAGTGTGTAAAGGGGATTGCCAGGTGTCAGTGCAGCCCAGAAATCTGTCCTTAAACAGATTATCAGGATTGCTGAGGCACCGTCCCACTGGAATACCGGTGGCTCTGGAGTATGAACCTTCTCTCCTTTCTCAAGAAGACAGTATTCGTTCGCAGACACCTGTCACTCTGCCAGTGCCCTTGCTGTTGCCTGTCAGCCAGCCAACACGGACTGCTGCCACCCTTACCAAGATGGTGCATTCTACAGCCAGGCCTTCTAGGCTCGAGCCTCCAAGGCAATCTGTAGTCTCCACTACTGGAAGTCACCAGCCATGCTGCAGCCATTGGGGTAGCACTGTGTAGGATCACTAGGACAGGAAAAGGCACACACAAGACAAGCACTGAAGGAATGCAGCAGGATGATTAATTATATATAATAAGGCATGATTTCATTTATTAGTTTGGTTCAGAATGTTTACTTTGTGGTGGCTTTTATTTTTGCATTGTGGCCAAGCGGATACTATGATGGTCAGTGACAGAGGGAAGGTAAGATATTGGTTGCTGGGGCATTGGGATTATGGTTAACTGGTTTTGCGCTCTGGTGAGTTCTTTATGAACAACCCAGGCAGAAAGGGGCTGTCTAGGTTGCAAACATGTACAGTATAATCTGTGAATAACACTCCTGGTTGAGCATTGAGTTGTGCTTTTTGTTGACCTGTTAATTGTAGGGTTTTCCACCATGTGCATGGAACAACCACCCACCTAATTTTGAAACTGACAGGTTGGTTTTAGGAATGGTTAACTGGTAGTTTTAAGAAATGCGAACCAATTAAAAAGATCTGGTTTTCCAACAGAATAATTTGCATCGATATTGTGTCTTTAACACAATAGGAGTGGAATTAGACCAAATTTGTCACTGAGGGCAGATGACCAACAGCTTGGTCAAAGAGGTAGAGAAGCAAAGGTTTAGGGAGGGAATTGCAATGTTTGGGCCGAGACAGCTGAAGGCATGGGATCAACGGTGGGGCCACTTGTGTAAGTGGCGGATACACAAAAGGACAGAATTGAAGGAACATAGAAACCTTGGAGGGTTGTCGGGGCAGAGCAGGTCAGGGTTTATGTATGTATTTTGAAGAAATTTGGATTTTAAAACAAATTGCAGTGGTGTGCATCAGGGCCTGGGAAACAGTTTCTGCAATCCCTATTTATAATTGCACAGCTGCAGTTATGGTCCAGTGCTCTCAAAACCAAAAAGGAACTTGAGAATGGTGTATAACAGGATCAGACTGTGAACAGCTGCACTGCAACAGATGGTGAAGACACACTTGTTTGATTTAATTTCCCTTCCCATTCACTCTTCTACCAATCCCACATTCTAAGGGATTGCCCCATATTCCATTTTTATTATATTTAAGATTGACTTCAGGTAGCTGTTAATTTTACTGTTTTGGCCAAGATCAGTGTATAAATGCACCACTGGTGGACAGTGGCAACAACGTGTGCCATGTACAAGATGCACTGCAGCAACTCACCAAGCTCCTTCAACAGTACCTTACAGATCCGTGACTTCTAATGCCTAGAAGGACAAGGCCAGCATGCATGAGGGAACATCACCACCTGCAAGATCCCCCACTAAATCACACCATCCTAACTTGGAAATATATCACTATTCCTTCACTGTCACTGGAAGATCCTGGGACTCCCTCCCAGACAGCCCTGTGGGTGTACCTACACCACATGGACTGCAGTGGTTCAAGAAGGGGGCTCACCACCATGTTTTTAAGAGAATTAGGGATGGGCAATAAATACTGGTCTTGTCAGAGACACCCACGTCACGTGAATGAATGAAAAAGTTTGGGATGCTTACTGTGTTAAATATACTATATAAATACAGTTTTTTATTTTCTTAATTTCCCCCTTTGTATTGTGGAGAGCAATAGTCTAATTATCATCCCAACTTTCGGAGCCTGGCTGAGAATATCTGAGCAGAGAGTCTTGCTAAGATGGCTCTTTACTGCTGTTACTCCTGTGGTCATACTTTGAACCGCTCCCATTTATTAAGCTTATTAAGGCTGGATATGAGCAGTATACAGTACCTCATTTAAGTGCAAATTGGGACTGTCATTTTTGCTTTCTAGTGGCATTACATTCCCCTTTATTCACCTGTTTCATCACAAAATTTATCAGGACTATTCTGTACTATTCAAATGGAATGTTAAATGGGCAAAGAGCACTTCTCATTTCCTACCTCATTTTAAGGTTTTTTTAATTTCCAAAATATACTTTATTTGTAAAAAACTGTAAAAAAAAAATACATTACAAAACAGTTCAAAACAGCACCAAGTCAACAATACAAAGAGTGCAAAGGAGATCAGTTTCCTTCAATACAGGAGTGAGTTGCCTCACAACCCTTCCATTTAATTTTACCTGCCATGTACTACCTCATTTTAAGGTATTTTTAGTCAAGGCAGGAGGGGAGGCCCTGATGCAATAAAGGAGCTTACCCAGTCACCGCCCAGTAATAGAAGAAACCAGCTTTAGGGTTGTGCCTCCTTTATTCCAATTGCTCCTGTTATTTGCTGAGTTTCCAGTTAAACTGGTCTGGACTGTGTGCTGAGCAGAACAGCATGTCGTGCAGCAGATATACAGGAAGGAGTGCTGTATTGAGCAGTGTAGAGAGTATAACACATCCGTGTGTTGTGTGAAGAATTTGCACAGTTTGAGACCATGAGCACAGAGGAGAATTTCTACGGGAAATATGGTAATAGTTCATGAG
The DNA here is from genome assembly GCF_036365525.1 of Heterodontus francisci. Classification (NCBI taxonomy): domain Eukaryota; kingdom Metazoa; phylum Chordata; class Chondrichthyes; order Heterodontiformes; family Heterodontidae; genus Heterodontus; species Heterodontus francisci. The sequence continues at coordinate 30,689,800 of NC_090413.1, forward strand.
CCTGTGCCTATTGTGTTTGGAAACTACTAGTGTTTGTCTTCCGCGTGCTCTGGAGCCTGAAGTGCAGACTGTTGGAGGGGTGCAGTTAAATAGACAGGCCTGCAATAGTATTTACTATCCTGGAGCATTGACAGGATCTTGTACATATTTTGTGCTCATACGAAGCAGAAGACTTGATTAGAATGTTAATTGGCATTGTACAGAAACAATCAGGGCCTGAAATTACAAAGCATTGAGATTTTAATCAGGAAGAGTGAAACTAAATGTAATTTCATTTAAATAACAACTGCATGCAGAAAACTAATTATACTTTATATTTTTAAACCTAAAAGAATCTTGTATCTGGAATGAATAAGACTTGACAGGGACTGACTCTCTGGCTTGTATTAATTGGGGCCTTTAGTAGTGAACTTCCTGTTTAAGGCTCATTCGTACAATTGCTGCAAGTGTATGTGGGTAAATCAGTTCTTAAATTCAAAGGCAGATGATTGATGATTGGAGCACCTTGAATTACTGTGAAGATGTATTGTACTGTAGGGATTGGCTTTGAGATGAACTGGTTAACATGGTGTTCTTGCAATTAAGCTTTCCCTGGCTGATGTGCATTTCCTTTCCCTGCTTTTGGGTCCCCATTAGCTGCGCTACAAATACTGACAGTGTAAGAATACTTGTACAGAGATCATTTTAATTACAAGTTGTACTTGCTAAAAATATATTGAGGTGTGGCACTAACTTTGCCAATTATGAAATTCTCTGAAATTGTGATGGCAACTGGTGTTAAAGGCGCAGAGGGTTTTTTCTATATTCGTTTGTTGGATGTGGATGTTGCAAACAGCATCTAAATAGCACCTTATCAAGTCTCTCAGAAACACCTTGAAACTCTTCACACACAATGGATTACTTTGTGTTGCAGTGACTGTTGCGTGTGAACGAGTTGGTTTTATGTTAAAGGGGAAACAGCAGCTCCTGATAGCATGTTTCACCAAGATAAGCTGGTGGAGATGAGACGTGACTGTGACAGGCAGTGGGACAGAGCATCTTCTGAAAGCTGATAAACATGTGAAAGGACAGCCTCGGGCCTCAGGCTGAGACAGATGGTGGCCATGAGGTCCGGTGGGAGAGAGGTGGTTTTATACCTACCCTCAGAAGGCTCTTGGATTGACTGGCTTGCCTAGAATTTTGCACTTGTATTCATAAAGTATTGTGAAATGCCTGTCAGGTTGAAGTGGAAATAGCAAGCACTCTTCCTCAATAACATACAGAAGGTTGAATTCTGATAGTTACTTTGCCTAAAAACCTTGTGCTTTGATCAAGGTTACTGTAAAATACTGAAAGAGGAATGAGGCATGTGCAAGTACAGAAAGTTAGTCCTCCAATGAACTGTGCAGGCACAACATGGTTTAACACCTGTAATTTCTCACAGAGCTAATGAGCAGCTTCTACTGGGTTGGCCTGGGAAGGTGCAGAATAGACTTATAAAATGAAAGACTTTCCTCTTTTAAAATGAGCAAGGAAGCAAGGCGTTCCATTTTGCAGTTGACAATATTCTGTCCAATTTTACATTGGTGATGTCTCAGCCAGTTTAACCATTGCTTCCCAAGAGACTCCGTGAATGTTCAGTATAATTGTTGATGCCTGCAGATCACAGGTTCAGTTGAGTTAGGCAGACAGAGCAACAGTTTCAACTCTGCTGTAGGTTTCGATGCGCACGAGCTAGGGAGAGCGAAATGCACATGTGGACTTTGGGTGAAAACAGATTTGGGGTCTGCTTTGATGCCCTCTGGGGTGAATAGCCTGCCAGCGCGTGCTGTTTAAGCTCACACATCGTGACCATGGAACTGTATGTGTTAGAATCTTTAGAGGATGAGGGGAGAAAACTACATGTGATTGGATCTGATATAATGGATGGTTTGGATGAAAAGCAGTTACAGTGCGCAGATAGCTGGTGAGCTCCTCTCAGGTGTGGCCTAGCAAGGCATTCATTTACCAACTAGTGATGGGTGCTAAATGCTATCCTTGCCATCTACACGGCACAAGTCAGGAGTGTGATGGAATACTCTCCACTTGCCTGGATGGGTGCAGCTCCAACAACACTCAAGAAGCTCAACACCATCCAGGACAAAGCAGCCCGCTTGATTAGCACCCCATCCATCATCTTAAACATTCACTCCCTCCATCACTGGCACAGATTCCTTCAACAGTCCCGTCCAAACCTGTGTCCTCTATTGCCGAGAGGAACGGGGACAGCAAATGCATGGAAACATCACCACCTGCAAGTCCCTCTCCAAGTTACACGCCGTCCTGACTTGGAAATATATCACCGTTCCTTCATCGTTGCTGGGTTAAAATCCTGGAACTCGCTGCCTAACTGCACAGTGGAAGTACCTTTACCAGGCAGACTGCTGCTCACACCATCTTCTCAAGGGAAATTAGGGTTGGGCAGTAAAAACTGGTCTTGCCAGTAATGCCCACATTCCATGAATTAAAAACAAAAACACCCAAATCCTGCAAAAATGAGTAAAGACCATTTAGCCTGTTAGGATCAGGTGAGGAGAGGTCACCAGATTACAGAGTGATGAGGAATAGATTTGTATTGGATTAGAGTCCAGAACAAATAAAAATAATACACAGTCTGTAGTGACTGGTAGTTCTGCGTTGATAGTTGTTCTTGGAGAAGTTGAGCAGAGGGCGTCTTTCTTGGTGTCACTGTTTTGGATCTAGCAGCCGGCAACTAGGCTATGCACACCCCACCAGGCCTTCTGGCGAGAGAGCGATAGAGAGAGAGTGCCCTTCTGGCTTCTGCACAGATTGAGTCTCTGGCTTGTCTGCTTGTCCAAGGGAAACTCCCAGCTTTCACAGAGATGGACAGATGGTCACATGACTGTCTCAGTGTATTCTCTGGTACCTTCTAATGAGATTCAAGTTTAAGAATTTCAATCTCCCAAGCCTAATGATGTCAGTGTTCACCCCTGGATGGTTCGCCCTTTCAATGTTAATGTCCCACAATGGCTTTGAATGTCTTGCGAATGAAAGCAATCTCAGGTAGTTCAATCAATAGGGCAAGCCACTGTTTAGGGTACAGGTTAATCAGACATGTGTCTTCACATTGATGCCGTGGAATGTGCAAGGTTTCCAAATACAAATGGTGGTGGCTATTTTTAGCTATGGCCAAGTCTAAAAGTTGTCCTTAATATCCAACTTTCTTTTTTTAAGTTTAATGTAAGTTTTCAACCGATGAATTAAAAATCCTCATTTGGCATAACATGTTTTCTTCACAAGCCCATCTTGGATCAGGTCTGTCATTACATGCTCCCTGATAGCTGAGTGAATAAAGTACTGTCCTGTATATGGGATCTATAGACCTGGAAAGTCCCCAGTCAGTGCTGATTTGACTGGCCTTTTTTAAAAATATTTTTATATTATATATTTGTTTTATTTTATTTTGTTAACTGTGTGTCTGTTTTTCATGTAGACAGAGCTGCTCATGATACCGCTATTTTTAAAAATTCTTTTGTGGGATGTGGGCATCGTTGGCCAGGCCAGCATTTATTGCCCATCCCTAATTGCCCTTGAGAAGGTGGTGGTGAGATGCCTTCTTGAATCCCTGCAGTTCACATGGGGTAGTACACCCACAGTGCTGTTAGGAAGGGAGTACCATTGACTCCAGTTTTGCTAGGGCTTCCTGATGCCATACCCGGTCAAATGCTGCCTAGATGTCAAGAGCAGTCACTCTCACCTTACCTCTTGAGTTCAGCTCTTTTGTCCATGTTTGAACCAAGACTGTAATGAGGTCAGGAGCTGAGTGGCCCTCACGGAACCCAAACCGAGTGTCAGTGAGCAGGTTATAGCGAAGTAAGTGCCGCTTGATAGCGCTGTTGATGACACCTTCCATCACTTTGCTGATGATTGAGAGTAGACTGATGGGGCGGTAATTGGCCGGGTTGCACTTGTCCTGCCTTTTGTGTACAGGACATATCTGGGCAATTTTCCACATTGCCAGGTAGATGCCAGTGTTGTAGCTGAACTGGAACAGCTTGGCTAGGGGCGCGGCAAGTTCTGGAGCACAGGTCTTCAGTACTATTGCTGGAATGTTGTCAGGGCCCATAGCTTTTGCAGTATCCGGTGCCTTCAGTCATTTCTTGATATCACGCGGAGTGAAATTGAAGACTGGCATCTGTGATGCTGGGGACTTCAGGACGCGGCCAAGCTAAAGGTCTGCTACCCAGCCCGAACCCGACAGGACCCTACGACATGTGTCAGGTTTGGGTCGGGTCGGGCCCCTCTTCCGGGTCCGGATGTCCGGCTCGGCTCGGCTGGGCATGACCGGACACACATGGTCAATGCTCTGCAGGTAAGTATTAAAAATAAAAAACTTACCTGAGCTGGGAGACCGGGACGAAACTGAGTCTGCGCAGTGAGTGAGTGACGTCAGCACGCATGCATTGCAGCTTCCTGGAGGTTCCGAGTCGGAAGGTAAGTAAAGGGATGGTCGGGCTCAGGTCGGGTTGAAATTGGAGGGACTCGGGCTGGGTCGGGCTTGGGTCCGCTGTGGTTCGGTCAGGTTCGGGTCGGGTTCTTTTTCCTCGACCTAAGCAGGCCTTTAGGCCAAGCTGGATCATCCACTCAGCACTTCTGGCTGAAGATTGTTGCAAATGCTTCAGCCTTATCTTTTGCATTGACAAGCCCCCTGATGTTAGTAAGGAGTACTTTTCAGGGTCCCCAGGGCCGCTTTTGCTGTTGTTGTTTCCAGTGCCTAGGTCAATGCCGGGTGATCCATCTGGTTTCATTCCTTTTTGACTTTGTAGCCGTTTGATACAACTGAGTGGCTTGCTAGGCCATTTCAGAGGGCATTTAAGAGTCAACCACATTGCTGGGTTCTGGAGTCACATGTAGGCCAGATCAGGCAGGGACAGCAGATTTCCTTCCTTCCCTAAAGGGAGGGCATTAGTGAACCAGATAGGTTTTTACAACAATTGACCATGGTTTCATGGCCATCATTAGCCTAGCTTTTTAATTCCAGATTTTATTAATTGAATTCACATTCCACCTTCTGTCATAGTGGGATTCGAACCCATCTCCCCTGAGCAATATCTTGGGTTTCTGGGTTATTAGTCTAGTGACAATACCACTACGCCACTGCCTCACTCTGGACAAATGCTTTGTCTTTCACCACAAACATTAACACACTCTTTGCCTTTGTCCCAGGGCAGCTTTGTTATTTAATCTCTCCTGCCCTCTGTCCTATCACACACATTGCCTTTTGTTCTCTTCCCCACTGCCCTCCACCCCCTCTCACCCCCTTCACTTGCTTGAAACCTAATTCTTTTCTACCTTTGCCAGTTCTGATGAAAGTTCATGGACTTGATTGATGAAGGAAGGGCAGTGGATGTTATCTATATGGACTTCAGTAAAGCCTTTGACAAGGTCCCTCATGGCAGACTGGTACAAAAGGTGAAGTCACACAGGATCAGAGGTGAGCTGGCAAGATGGATACAGAACTAGCTCAGTCATAGAAGACAGAGGGGAACAGTGGAAGGATGCTTTTCTGAATGGAGGGATGTGACTAGTGGTGTTCCGCAGGGATCAGTGCTGGGACCTTTGCTGTTTGCATTATATATAAATGATTTGGAGGAAAATGTAGCTGGTCTGATTAATAAGTTTGCGGACGACACAAAGGTTGGTGGAGTTGCGGATAGTGATGAGGATTGTCAGAGGATACAGCAGGATATAGATCGGTTGGAGACTTGGGCGGAGAAATGGCAGATGGAGTTTAATCCGGACAAATGTGAGGTAATGAATTTTGGAAGGTCTAATGCAGGTGGGAGGTATACAGTAAATGGCAGAACCCTTAGGAGTATTGACAGGCAGAGAGATCTGGGCGTACAGGTCCACAGGTCACTGAAAGTGGCAACGCAGGTGGATAAGGTAGTCAGGAAGGCATATGGCATGCTTGCCTTCATCGGTCGGGGCATAGAGTATAAAAATTGGCAAGTCATGCTGCAGCTGTACAGAACTTTAGTCAGGCCACACTTAGAATATTGCGTGCAATTCTGGTCGCCACACTACCAGAAGGACGTGGATGCTTTGGAGAGGGTACAGAAGAGGTTTACCAGGATGTTGCCTGGTCTGGAGGGCATTAGCTATGAGGAGAGGTTGGATAAACTCTGATTGTTTTCACTGGAACGATGGAGGTGGAGGGGTGACATGATAGAGGTTTACAAAGTTATGAGCGGCATGGACAGAGTGGATAGTCAGAAGCTTTTTCCCAGGGTGGAAGAGTCAGTTACTAGGGGACATAGGTTTAAGGTGCGAGGGGCAATGTTTAGAGGGGATGTGCGAGGCAAGTTCTTTACACAGAGGGTGGTGAGTGCCTGGAACTTGCTGCCGGGGGAGGTGGTGGAAGCAGGTACGATAATGACGTTTAAGAGGCATCTTGACAAATACATGAATAGAATGGGAATAGAGGGATACGGTCCCTGGAAGTGCAGAAGGTTTTAGTTTAGACAGGCATCAAGATCGGCGCAGGCTTGGAGAGCCGAATGGCCTGTTCCTGTGCTGTGCTGTTCTTTGTTCTTTGTTTGTTTGTTTGACCTGAAACATTAACTCCGCTTCTCTCTCCACAGATGCTGCCTGTCTTGCTGAGCATTTACAGCACTGTCTGTTTTTATTTCTGATTTGAACTGTTCTGTATTGAATAGTTGATTTCAGTGGGGCACTGGTGGAGATATTACAACTGGTCTCCAGTTCCCCAGAGTAGGGAGGGAGAAAACATCAGCTGAGATTCCTGCTCGTGATACGAACATCATATGTGATATCTATCTTATGATCTCCCTTGAAAAATGACATTGTGGTTTGGATAGGATTGGACTTGGCTGAATGCCTCCACAGTTGAATAGTTTGTCAGCATTCACCATCCAGGCAGACTGCAAGAGCTGACTTTGAGGTTCAGTAGGGCAGGTGGCATGTGTGGTATTTTACCCCAATGTGATGCAGCACTTTTCAGGAAAGAAAATGCGGTGAAAATTGAGGGAGGCAAAAAACTTAGTGGGAGTCGGGTAGAAAGGTTCCTGCCAGCCTCACAGAGAGTGGTGTGAAATCACAGGCTAGTTTTTAAAAATGAATCTGTAACCTATATTAATTTCATTTAACCAAGTTACTTGGCCAACTACCACAGTTCAGGATGTTATTTGGGAGCATGCACAGGAAATTCCAACCATTTTCCATAGAAATCTGATTAAATTCCCAAAATGAAGGAAGTTTAGGTACAGAATATACAAAACTTGGATAAAATTGGAAGTTTACATCTCCCCAGTGGCTCAGATAAATCAGTGTGGCACAGACCTGGAAGACTCAGATTCAACTGCTGCAATTCCTCAGGTGTCTATAGTTGACCTTACTGACCCTGGGATCAGAAGGGGAAAATCACCTGTATGTGTGTATAATATATGTACATCTATGAAGGAGTACTCACACTCTAAGAAAACACGAGCTAGTTTATACTTAATGAGATACCAGAGGGCCGTTGGTGCCCATGCCACCCTGAAATTCCTACCTCTTCTTATGGAGGAGGTGGAGGAACATGTCGCTACAAGACGCACGGCCTAATTAATCTGCCATTCCTTTTGTCCCCGCATGCTTCCACTGAAGTTCATTGTTCAGCAACTGCACATACATTCTCCAGGTATTCGTAGTAATGACTGAGTATCCATCTCAAATGATGCAAAGTCAGGGCAAAACTACTTTGCCAACAAACTTGGTGCATGTATCAGGCTTTCTGTATAGTGGGAGGGATCAAGAATGATCAAGAATTTGGTAAGTGGAGACAAGATGTTGAAACATGTTTTGTGTTAGAATTCTGTGCTTGGCAGGAAGTGGCTCATGGGGTGCTTGCTGACAACATGTTACTGGAAACATTGCAGGAAGATGTTTCCTCTGAGCTGATGACACTCACTATACTGCAGATCTTTGTAGTCAGGGCCAGTCAGTTTAGCAGATTGTTTCTCTATTTTATTGTGGTGGTTGAACTGATTTGAAGGGACCTGTTGCTTGTTCAGCATGATATCACTGTCCAAGTAGGAATGTGTGTGAGCCCTCTCTCTGGCCACATTGACAGCAACAGTCTGCCATTTGCTCAGCCTCTGAAAGAAAAACTGAAGGCCTCATTAATTGTTTACTTGACTCTGTGGGCGTCACACATGCCCCTAAATCAGACATTTGCGGGTTAAAACCCGACTTCCGAATTATAGCACGTAAACTAGGCTAATGATTCAGTGCAGTACTGAGGGTGTACTTGGCTGCAGGGAGCACTGTCCTTCATATCAGCCAATGTTGGTCAGTTAAGACGTTAAGATCCTGTGCAGTGTCTGCCACGCAGGGCAATATTTTAATTCATAGGGTATTTATTGAGAGATGAACTCTTCTCAAATATGTTGATTGCTGATTCATTCCAGTGCTATTTGTGGGTGGTTACAGTGTGTAAACTGACTTTGTATTGTCTGTCCAGCTAACACCAGCCTCTGCTCTCCAGAGTAATTCTTAGTTTGAAGAGCTCGGATATTTTGACAATATGAGAAGTCAGTACATGAACACTAGTATTTCTGTTTCCTCTTGTGTGTTGGTTTCATTAATGTACATGTAGACAGCATGAACCCCGTGAAACAACTTCCTACTCACCTTGAACTCAATTACTGTCTTTAATTTTTCTGTGTAACCCCCCCACCCAACTCTAGTGCATTTAATTTCTTTGATTTTGAATCCTTTTGTTTTGCTTTGATCCCATGTTGTTTGATGTTTGGAAAAATGTCACTTGACACATGCACACAAGTGAGAGCAGATCTCGGAGAGTAGTTAGTTTCCTGTGTGACATTGAGCGTTGAGGTATTACTACAAAAACAGCAAGGGCTGCAGATGTCTGGAAAAACCATGATTGTAGGCTACCCATAAAGTTGAACTGTTTGACCTAATCCTTGTACCATTAGTTAATGAGAACAGTTTTTCCTTGTCCAACTTATTTAAGCCTGTCATAATCTTGTTCACTTCTATTAAATCTCCCCTCAATCTCCTTTGTTCTAAGGAGAACAACCCCAGCTTTTCCAACCTATCCCTGGAACTATAGTGATGAATCTCCTCTACACCCTCTCAAGGACCCACACATCTTTCCTGAAGTGTGATGACCAGAACTGGACGCAGTACTCCAGTTAGGGCCTAACCAGAGTATTCTAAAGGTTCAGCATAACTTCCCTGCTTTTGTACTCAATGCCTGTATTTATGAAACCCAAGATCCCATCTGCTTTACTAACCACTCTCTCAATATGCCCTGCCACCTTCAAAGATGGATGCACATGCACCCCCAGGTCCCTCTGTTCCTGCACATTCTATAGAACTGTGCCATTAAGTATATATTGCCTCTCCCTATTTCTTCTGCCAAAATGCACTTGTCAGTATGAAATTCCATTCTGCTAGCCTACCTATGTCCTGTTGCAGGCAGTTCATACCATTCTCACTGCCACACCTCCAAGTTTGGCGTCATCTCTGTATTCCAAGATCCAAGTCCTTTTATATATAGCAAAAAAAGCAGTGATCCCAACACTGACCCTTGGGGAAACAACACTGTCTACCATCCTCCAGTCTGAAAAACAGCCATTTACTACGACTCGCTGTTTTCTGTCCTTAAGCCAATTTTTTATCCAATTGGACACTGACTCTACTATTCCTTGCGCTTCAGTTTTGTTAACCAGCCTTTTATGTGGTACCTTATCAAAAGCTTTCTTAAAATCCATATAAACAACATCCACCGCATTCCTTTCATCAACCTTTCTGTTACTTCATCAAAAAATTCAACTAGATTAGTCAAGCATGATCTGCCTTTTACAAATCCATGCTGGCTATCCTCAATTAATTTACACCTCTCTAAGTGTCTGTTGATGTAAAAGATCCCATGGTATTATTTGAAGAGCAGGGAATTCTCCCTGGTGTCCTGGCCAATTTTTATACTTCAACCAGCACTTAAAACAGATTAAGTTAAAAGCAAAATACTGCGGATGCTGGAAATCTGAAACAAAAACAAGAAATGCTGGATTCACTCAGCAGGTCTGGCAGCATCTGTGGAAAGAGAAGCAGAGTTAACGTTTCGGGAAGGGTCACTGACCCGAAACGTTAACTCTGCTTCTCTTTCCACAGATGCTGCCAGACCTGCTGAGTGAATCCAGCATTTCTTGTTTTTGTTGCTTAAAACAGATTATCTGGTTATTTATTTTGTTGCTGTTAGTGGGACCTTGCTCTGTGCAATTTAGTTGCTGCATTTTCTATAAGCTTATGAGGAAGTACATACAGTTTGAAGATGACAGCTGTACTTAAGGAAGTGACTGATGTTTGCAACATAAATACTTGCAGAGGCCATTTGCTGCAATGGAAGAAATTCTCTTGAACATTATGATAGTGACGTCACCTCAAAGTAAATAATGATGTTCTTTTAATGTTTTGAGGCCATGAAAGACATTGTATAAATGCAAGTTTCTGTAAGATATTTCCACTTAATTTTGAAAAAAAGCATTGGATTATCAATTAAAAAGCATTGAATGTATTCCAATAATAATGGAATAGAAATTCAGAATCCTAAAGGAACTGATAGCTACGAATAAAGTGTGTGTTCCCATGTAATTGTTTAGTTAGTGTGTTGATGTTTATCAATTTTCTGTTGTGATCAATGCCCGCACGAAGAGAGAATGCACAGGTACAACGCCCAGTTTTCACACAAGGTGGGGGCGGGGTTACCATATGTAACAGAACTGCAAATGTTAACAGGAAAGTGCTTCTAGTATCATCCTAGATTGTTTATCAATGTGGGAAATGCTAAATGGGAAAAGCCCACAGTCTAACTTGTTCATTTTTTTACCATCTTGATAGTCGCATGATACAACAGCCAAAGCAATTCTTACTCGCAGTCAGCCTTGTTAATATTGAGGGTGGGTTTGGTGTGGGGGAGGTGGGGTGCAGGGTGACTGGAAGGCAGATACCGAGTGGCATTGAGGTGTTTCCAGAGAGGGAGTTGAGAGTTCAGGGCAGGGTTGGGGATGAGAAATATTACATTGTTCCCATAAACCACCACCTAGTTGGTGAATGATGCTGGTCCGGGAGCAGGCCGGCCAGTCCAGGACCAAGAGCCAGCCAGCTAATTTGGGAACGGGAGCTGGATGGTTGGTTCGGGACTTGGACCGGGTGCTGAATGACTGCTGAGCTTGTTGGTTTTACATTTGAGGCGCTTGAGCTCTGAATAATCTTTTTTCTGCTACCCCAGTAGAACAAAAGGCATCCATTCGATCTCAGGAACGCTGAAGCAATCTTCACTACAGAAAGCGCTGGCTCCTTTTATGTGAACTCACTAAATATGGTTCATTTGGAATATTTATTTGTTGACTGCAAGCTGGTTCAGTGAAACTTGTTGGATTTTACTTCCATTCTCTGTTTTTGGTTATTGTGCAACTGTAGATTTTTTCCCAGCTGATTCATCACTCTGGAGGACGTGCCCAATTTTTTAACACAGAGACATGGTCACATTTTCCAAAACCTATCTAGAATCAAAAGAATATGTAATTACTCTGAAGTGCAGAACAAGAAGAGACTGTTCCTAGTGAGGGCCAGTGCCCTACGGGGCTGGTAAGGGCTGGTACTGTTTTGTAACCAAGAACTTGCTGCCAGTTGTTGGTTATTGCCCAGGTTTTCCTTGTCTCTATGAAGATGCTGACTTCTGTTACCATTGGCACTGCACCCTCCCAGTACATCGCTCAAGTGGCCAGTCTTCACAGGAACCTAGTCTATGAATATGAGCAGAATATTCAAATGTGGAGGGTGGTCGAGTCAAGCCTAATTCTGTGCTCACCTACCATTAACAATGCTCATTCTCCAGAGGAAGCCACTAAATTGGAAACAGGAACCCAGGAAGTTTTACTTTCTTCCCTAACCAAGGGAATACCGAGGCCTTTTGTATCCTCTCTACCCCTGCCTACGTAGGATCAGCTAACAACACAGACTGTGCATGGCTCAGTATGTCAAACAGTGTCATTACCCAGTGAACCATCAGGAGCAACTGCACTCAACTGTTCCCTGGAATCAAATTCCCCATTGCTATGACCCTGCAAAATCCTGTGTATTATGTTCTCTGTTGTAAGATTGTACATCAAGCTGCGTGGATCGTATACAAGCCCTAAAGGAATGAGAGCCTACATTTCTTTGTCTCATTAATGAATGGGTGACAGACATAACAGGTAGTGCATCTCCTGTAGAAACCAGGGAAGAGAGAGAGGGGTGGCCAATTTAAATAGGTGCCATGACCTATTTGACCAACTAGGTGTTCTTTGTTTTATTTGTTCTCTATGAATTTTTAAACCAAATTGGTAACCCCTTTAATTTAAACGATTTGATGACTTTGTTGAAACAATTCGTAGAGATTTGATGAAAACATATTAGTGCACTGTAAAGCAGCTTACGGAAAAATTTCAATCCTTTTGTTGGATTTGTTAAGTCAGCGCGTGAGTCCCAGTTTACATAGTATTGATCATGAAAACTTCATGCTGCAGTGTAATGGCTGCCTCGGTCCTTGTCACTTACAACTAGACACATGTCATCACTTCATAGCACTGCTTTGTAATAGACTCTCATAAGCTGTCACAGCCTTTAACAAGGATCCTATTTACCTAACCATCAAGTATCTATAATGAAATTGTATGTCAACAGGAAGGGTGCCAGTTGTATTTCTGTTATTTGTGTACATCTGAGTTCTGTAACATGCTGCGGTACAAAACTTAAGAGCCTTGTGTAAATTTATATTTGTTCTTCTGTAAATTTGAATGTTATGTATAATTTATATAAATCTACATATGTATACATATTTTAATGTACCTTTTTGTGAGTTTTAGATGAACCAAAGAAATTTGATCCATCATTCAAAGGGCCGATTGCAAACAGGTAGGAGAAAATATGGCCTTCATTTTCTCCGTACTGGATTTTTGTATTCCCTTGAATGAGTAAAAGTATGGATTCTGCAGTACCAAACTTAGGTTTTGTCTAGAGATTATTTTGAGCTGTATAAGGCACAGTGCTGGTGGGTACAGGTCTATCACTGTATAATACTGGGGTACAGAACTGGTGGATACAGGTCTATCACTGTATAACACTGGGATGCAGTACTGGTGGGGACTGGTCTGTCACTGTATAACACTGGGGTACAGTACTGGCGGGGACAGGTCTGTCACTGTATAACACTGAGGTATAGTACTGGTGGGGACAGGTCTGTCACTGTATAACACTGGGGTACAGTACTGGTGCGGACAGGTCTGTCACTGTATAACACTGGGTACAGTACTGGCGGGTACAGGTCTGTCACTGTATAACACTGGGGTACAGTAGTGGTGAGTACAGGTCTGTCACTATAACACTGGGGTACAGTACTGGCGGGGACAGGTCTGTCACTGTATATCACTGGGGTACAGTACTGGCGGGGACAGGTCTGTCACTGTATAACACTGAGGTATAGTACTGGTGGGGACAGGTCTGTCACTGTATAACACTGGGGTACAGTACTGGTGCAGACAGGTCTGTCACTGTATAACACTGGGTACAGTACTGGCGGGGACAGGTCTGTCACTATAACACTGAGGTATAGTACTGGTGGGGACAGGTCTGTCACTGTATAACACTGGGGTACAGTACTGGTGCGGACAGGTCTGTCACTGTATAACACTGGGTACAGTACTGGCGGGTACAGGTCTGTCACTGTATAACACTGGGGTACAGTAGTGGTGAGTACAGGTCTGTCACTATAACACTGGGGTACAGTACTGGTGGGGACAGGTCTGTCACTGTATATCACTGGGGTACAGTACTGGCGGGGACAGGTCTGTCACTGTATAACACTGAGGTATAGTACTGGTGGGGACAGGTCTGTCACTGTATAACACTGGGGTACAGTACTGGTGCGGACAGGTCTGTCACTGTATAACACTGGGTACAGTACTGGCGGGTACAGGTCTGTCACTGTATAACACTGGGGTACAGTAGTGGTGGGTACAGATCTGTCACTGTATAACACTGGGGTACAGTACTGGTGGGGACAGGTCTGTCACTATAACACTGGGGTATAGTACTGGTGGGGACAGGTCTGTCACTGTATAACACTGGGGTATAGTACTGGTGGGGACAGGTCTGTCACTGTATAACACTGGGGTACAGTACTGGTGGGGACAGGTCTGTCACTGTATAACACTGGGGTACAATACTGGTGGGGACAGGTATGTCACTGTATAACACTGGGGTACAATACTGGTGGGGACAGGTCTGTCACTGTATAACACTGGGGTACAATACTGGCGGGGACAGGTCTGTCACTGTATAACACTGGGGTATAGTACTGGTGGGGACAGGTATGTCACTGTATAACACTGGGGTACAGTACTGGTGGGGACAGGTCTGTCACTGTATAACACTGGGGTACAATACTGGCGGGGACAGGTCTGTCACTGTATAACACTGGGGTATAGTACTGGTGGGGACAGGTCTGTCACTGTATAACACTGGGGTATAGTACTGGTGGGGACAGGTCTGTCACTGTATAACACTGGGGTACAGTACTGGTGGGGACAGGTCTGTCACGTATAACATTGGGGTACAGTATGGGTGGTTTAACTTCTGTTTTAGGAGACTGAGGGTAATGTGTCTTTACACGTATGTCACTCGAAATCATTGCCTGAGTTCACTGGATCTTGACTCAGTAACCGTTCTTGGTTTCATGCCTCTTGATTTCAGGAAATTATCAAATTTGTCAATTTCTGGCCTTTTATTAATACTGGGATTTTCAAACAATTTTTTGATAGCCAGGGGGTCATGAATAAAGTAACCAGTTAATCAGTTTGATTTATTCTATTTCTTATCAGTTTGATTTGATTTGATCAAAAAAATGACTTTGTAAGTAGTGTTGGTGAGTATTTTGTTATTTTTGTAATCATTTTGGAACAGATTAATAGTGTCTCAGTTTCCCAACCCTTTTCATTCATTTCCTCCCCCTATATTCTTTCCACTCCCCCCAATTCCTTGGACTTGCTGGACACAGTCCTAAAGGCACCAATCTCCATCTAAAACTTGCACAAATGTCGATCTTTGTATGTGAGATTTAATGGTGACAGGATATTTGAGACTTTGCAGCCAAGTCCCACTCCTTTCCTGTTTGATATCAATACATGCCCTTTCGAGCAGCTTTCGCTGCATGGTGATGAAGAGCAAGAACCTTTACAGATTTTTCTCCTTAGCTGCTATGAGTGCTGAGATCAGCTAACTCAGCATAAACCAGGATTAAACCTGGAGCCTTCAGCTCTCTTTCATGTTCCCTTTACAATGAGTACCTGAAGGGCCACACAGTGAGATTTCATTGTCAGCAAAGCAAAACCAAGCACTCAAACCCAGATCTCATTGTTGCCCTGACCCCAGTTCACTTTAGGACTGGCAGAAGCCCTGTCCATCAGGGAGAAAGTGTGTAGACTGGATGAGGGCTATGTGACACTTCATGCTTGTTTTCTCTAAAAATGTGGCATCAGTTTACAAGCAGGGAGAGTAGTAATAAAACCAATGATGTGATGCAAAGCTGTAGTACCCAGTGTGTGTCCTGGTTTGTTACTAACTTGTTCTGTCTTGGTCCCTGTCCCGGCAGGAGCTGCACTGACATCATCTGCTGCTTAGTCTTCTTTGTGGCCATTGTCGGATACTTCATTGTGGGGATAGTGGGTAAGTA
The DNA here is from genome assembly GCF_036365525.1 of Heterodontus francisci. NCBI lineage: Eukaryota > Metazoa > Chordata > Chondrichthyes > Heterodontiformes > Heterodontidae > Heterodontus > Heterodontus francisci. The sequence goes on from NC_090413.1 coordinate 30,705,578, forward strand.
AACTCTTACTATGGGTGGTGTAGGTGTCACAGACCAGAAAGTAACCTGTTCCTGGTGTTGCTTTTGAACCAGCCCTGGGAGCTGTGCGCAGCACCATTATATTTTGACTTATTCTTTACCTCTCTACCTGTGGTGAAACATGTCGAGGGTAACTCCCTGTAATGTGGAAATGGGATCTTTTCTCATTCTTGCTTTTCCTCTCTAGGACCTCACCAAAATGTTTCTAAGTTCTTCAGGAGCCCCATGGTGATTGTTGGAAGATGATTTGCTTGTGGAGGGGGATGGAAGCTGTGCTTCATCCTATCTGCGATCTAGGTCCATGGATGTTAATTTCCATGGGTGGAGGGGTTGGTAGAAATCTGAATTAGATTTTTTCTCCCTCAACTCCCAATTATTGGGCCCTTGTGTTATTAGCCAGCTCAGTAACCACCCACAGCTCCTCACTGACCCAGGCAGGCCATTCATTTGCTGAGCAATTGGGGAGCTTAGACATTTCTAACTGTTTGGATCTGGCCTGACTAATCAAAATTTTGCAAATTAGAATTTTGTTTTTTTACATAATGGGAGCAAAGTATATTATCAGCCTGCACATAAGCTCCCTGGGCTTGGGTAAGTAGGAATGTGGTCCTATGTGAAGAGAGTTAGCTCCGTATTATTTTTAATTCCCGGGATATGTGCAACACTGGTGAAGCTGGCATTTATTGCCCATCCCTAGTTGCCTTCGAGAAGGGCATGGAGGTATCAAGTGAGCATTCATCAGCAGTTCGATTCAAAGACTCTAAACACAGGTGATGGGCCTCTGCACAACATATACTTGGTTGACTAATAAAATAGGGGAGAGCAGAAAGTTGCTAGGAAAGAAAGTGAAATCTGATGGAGCTGTATAAAATGCTAGTTAGGCCACAGCTGGAGTACTGTGTACAGTTCTGGGCACCACATTATAGGAAGGATGTCATAGCACTGGAGAGGGTGCAGAGGAGATTCACCAGGATGTTGCCTGGGCTGGAGCATTTCAGCTATGAAGAGAGACTGGATAGGCGAGGGTTGTTTTCCTTAGAGCAGAGAAGGCTGAGGGGGGACCTGATTGAGGTATACAAAATTGAGGGAAATTGATAGGATAGATAGGAAGAAACTTTTTCAATAACCAGGGGACATAGATTTAAGGTAAGGGGCAGGAGGTTTAGAGGGGATTTGAGGAAAAAAAATTTCACTCAGAGGGTGGTTGGAATTTGGAACATACACACTGCCTGAAGAGGCAGTAGAGGCAGGAACCCTCACAACATTTAAGAAATATTTAGATAAGCACTTGAAACGCCATAGCATACAAGGCTACAGGCCAAGTGCTGTAAAATGGGATTAGAATAGATAGGTACTTGATGGTAGGCACAGACACAATAGGCTGAAGGGCCTGTTTCTGTGCTGTATAACTCTGTGACTCTATGAGTCTGGGTAATTTGCAACAGGTGCAAAGGGTGAGAATTTAAAATATCTTAGTCACTTTTTAGTTCTTTTAAGAATTACTTTAGAACCTGCTCTGGACTTTATTTTGATCTGACTATAAACATTTCTATGTCCTGTGCCTAAAGTCTCACTAATGTCAATATTTGCCTATTTTATTCACATTTGTGACTTTATAATTTGTCCCCCATCTTCCCCTGAAGCTGTTGACTGTTGTTGGTTTAATAGAGGAGTGACTGACTGACGTCCCATAGGGTTTTAGAGTGGATGGAAAGAGGAAATTGTTATCCCTTCATTTGGGCTGGAATCAACTCCCAGTGTCAAAGGACAGTGGCTATCCCCAAGGTATCCTGATCCTGACTGTATGTGTCAATAGCCAATCAGCATTGTTTTTCTACTTCTGTGGAAAAGTTTTATTTAATCACCAATTTATTAACAAATTAAGTTTACAAGAGAAAATCACACATTGCCAATTGAAAGCTTAGAGTGTTTTAGTGGACGGTGCCTATTCACTTAGAGCCAATCTCCCATTAATTGCCTGTTATGTTGTGCCATGTATATTAATCCACATGACAGGTTCTGCCTATCAAGTAAGAAATATGATTACACAAGCTGCAGGCCACACCTGTTTGTTGTAGTGACTGTGGGAAAAATACCTGTCTTGTGGCCTCAACGTTGTCCAAAAATACTGCAACAGGACTCCCTGTATGAAGAGATTCCAGGTTAGATTCATTGCTGAGATGTGGCCATTGCAGGCAAAGCCAGCATTTATTGCCCTTCCCTATTTTTCTTTGAGAAGTTGGTGGTGAGCCGCTTTCTTGAACAACCACAGTCGTGTGGTGAAGGTGCTCCCACAGTGCCATTCGGGAGGAAGTTCTGGGATTTTGACCCAGTGATGAAGAAGGAAAAGCTATCTGCTGAGTGGCTTTTGTGCATCTGCTGTTGGTTGGGAGGGGCTGAATTTTCTTGTCTTAGCCTGTACTTGCCATCTGACTAAGCAGGGATGACATTCCTATACATACTCAGAAGGAATACAGTTTGTAGCAGCGAAGAATTTTGGTTTAGAAGAAACTCATTGTATTTGTCGTACCAGTCAGAGGGCTGCCCATTCAAACCCTATTTCTCTGCTCATTCTATGTAATCTTTGATATTTTTCTTCAAGTATGTTTTTTAAACATCACGACTTCCATAGCTACTGTTGATTTCTTTATTCTAGTAATCCTTTGTGTAAATGCATTTTTTGTAATCTCCAGCTTTATCCTTTGAATATTAATTCCAAATTACCATAACTTTTTACTCTTGCAAACCCTTTCATAATTTATCAATCACCCCAGTTTAAAACAGTGTTGTACTCTATTGAACATTTTTTGAGGGGAATGTTCATAGTAGAGAAAACGGTATTTACTATATTTTTTTAAAGGATATTGGGCACAGTCACAATGTTGGGGGTAAGCGTAGAAACAACTGCTGGAGTACTTACTGCCATGTGCATCAGGTATAGGATATGGTTGAGGGTGGAGGTGGTTTGTTTGTTGTTCGGATAGGGTAGGGTAGGGGAGGGTTTTGGCTGGACCATGAGACACTTGCCTGCTTACAAATGCTGGCCTGTGTGCTTTCCTGGGGACAGTTTGTTTTAATTTCCTAAATAAAGTTAATGCATTGACAATTTCCTGTGATGATGCTTAGTGTGTGATGGCTATTAATAATGGTCTGTTTTTAGCATGGACTCACGGAGACCCTCGGAAAGTGATCTATCCGACTAACAGCCGCGGCGAGTTCTGTGGTCAAGTTGGAAGCCGGAATGAGTGAGTTCTCTTCCTTTCACCAGATACAGAACTAGTGACTTAACCGAAAACACACACAGTGGGTGGAATTGCAGAATAAAGTTCCCCAAATGGTGATTAAAATCCCCAAAACGAATGTAATAAAAACATGTTAGGTCACTGTAAAACAGTGGCCCGGCATGTGAGTCAGTTCACGACTGGCGTATGAGGTTAATACACTGCCTGGCGTGATAGTGAGCCATTTAAAACGGGAAGGTCCCACTCTCTGCTCAGTGTGCTAGTTGAATCCAAAGTGACCTTTTAGTACCCATGGGATTAAGAGAGAGAGAGAGAGACAAAATCATGCAGGGACCCCCTCCAGATACCTTTCCGGTGACACCTGCTACATTTGTGAAGACAGGATCTAGTTTGACTGTAAGGACTTTAGAAGTCAAATATCTTGCTGACAATCACTTACTGGCCTGACAGATAAAGAATAGACACTTGGGTAAGGTACCTTGATAATCAACACACATGGCTGGTACCCCAGCACAGTGGGGAGTGGGGAAAGCATGTGGTGTAGAATAATGGGAGGCCGCACACAGCTGGGAGGAGGGCAGAGGAGGAGGTGTCAAGATAAGGAGTCAGGTCATTGCTGGCCTATTATTATTGACCTAGTGGTTTCCTGCGTGCTGGCGCTGACAGCGGCTTCGCAATAAGTGGCTGTATAACTCCTTGGCTGCTTGAGATCTGTGGCTGAGGAGAGAAAATGAAGAGTTTACAGTTTAAAAAGTTAGTGGCATTTCTCTCTGTTTGTCACTTTTCCAGACACAAACCATTTCTGTTTTATTTCAACATTCTCAAGTGTGCCAGTCCTCTGGTACTGTTGGAGTTTCAGTGCCCAACCACACAGGTAAGAAAATTGTCCATTTCCACTTATAAAGGAATAAACTTTCACAATTTTTAATGTCACTGTCTCATATTTAAGGGATTGAAAACCTCCTGTTGAGAATCCCAGGCTGGGTTTGTGGGGATGTTGGTGGGGGGGGGGGGGGGGGGGAGGGGAATGTGGGTTTAATCCCGGGCCAGGTTCAAGGGCAGGTTTTCCCTGGCTGGGTAGCAGGCACATATTGAGAGCACTTTTCAAGGTCAAAGTTGTGGCCACAAAAAGATTGGAGTGTCCCGGGTGCTTCCAATATCTTGTATTCCTGGACTGGCTTTGGAGATAACGACATCCACAGTGGCAAAGCCAAAAAATTAATATCATGTCAACAAATTTCAAAAAATGAATAGTTAAATTTAATCTATTTTTTGGGATAGATCTAGTGCAGAATAGAAAGTAAAAGCCATACACCTCCTTTCAGTGGATTGGATGATGCTGTGGATTAGTCTGAAACTTATTGGCTCTGGGATCTTGGTAAATCCAGGCCAGATTGGTGGGATGAACATCTCTGCCTGTTATAAGCAGCCTACATGAAATTAATATCAATCTAATTCTTAGTTGGCATGAAGTTGAGAGCACAAAAGCGTCTTAATTTATTACCCAGCCTACGCTATAACAATCTCACTCAGAGAGGCTACTACAAGGCTAACGCTGGAAATAGACAAATGTCAGACTGGTGCAGTAGATGAACCTAAGGCAAAATGTGGTGCAAAATAAAAGAGCTTCCCTCTGCATCCAAGATACAATATACCTGTCCTGGGAATGTTTGATGGGAACAGTGTAGAGGGAGCTTTACTCTGTATCTAACCCCGTGGTGTACCTGCTCTGGGAGTGTTTGATGGGAACAGTGTAGAGGGAGCTTTACTCTGTATCTAACCCCGTGGTGTACCTGCTCTGGGAGTGTTTGATGCCGACACCAGATCCATTCCCAAACACTAATATACCTCACTTTGATGAACAAAAGAAAGTTATTGGGAAAAAAATCTTGAATGTCACCCTGCCCTTCGGTGATCCCAGTGAATTTGTTTTTGCAGACCTGTGTTAGTAAATGCCCAGAAAAGTTTGACAGCTTCATAACTTCGTATGGGCTGCTTAAGGTGAAACCGGAGAGATGGAAGTATTACATCCAGTTCTGTAAACCAGGCTTTAATGATTCCACCAAGGTGAGTTACAGTAATGTTGTTTTCACTTGTGCCTTTTACCAGTTTTACCCCTTCTCCTCCTGAAGGCATTCATCCCTGCTGGGGTACAGGTGCTCCTGTTCTCCTGAAAGAACTGACTCTCCCTGGGGTACAGTTCCCCCTCTGCTGAAGGTGCTGAGTCTCCCAGGGGTACAGTTCCCCCTCTGCTGAAGGTGCTGACTCTCCCTGGGGTACAGTTCCTCCCCTCCTGAAGGTGCTGATTCTTCCTGGGGTACAGTCCCTCCCCTCTCCTGAAGGTGCTGACTCTCCTTGGGGTGCAGTTCCTCCTCTCCAGAAGGTGCTGACTCTCCCTGGTTTACAGTTTCCCCTTTCCTGAAGGTGCTGACTCTCCCTGGTTTACAGTTTCCCCTTTCCTGAAGGTGCTGACTCTCCCTCGGGTACAGCTCTCCCTTTCCTGATGGTGCTGACTCTCCCTGGGGTACAGTTCCCTCTCTCCTGAAGGTGCTGACTCTCCCTGGGGTACAGTTCCCCCTCTCCTGAAGGTGCTGACTCTCCCTGGTTTACAGTTCCCCTTTCCTGAAGGTGCTGACTCTCCCTGGTTTACAGTTCCTCCTTTCCTGAAGGTGCTGACTCTCCCTGGTTTACAGTTCCCCCTTTCCTGAAGGTGCTGACTCTCCCTGGTTTACAGTTTCCCCTTTCCTGAAGGTGCTGACTCTCCCTGGTTTACAGTTCTCCCTTTCCTGAAGGTGCTGACTCTTTCTGGGGTACAGTTCCTCCTTTCCTGAAGGTGCTGATTCTTTCTGGGGTACTATCTGTCTAATTAGCAGCAGATATTGAATCATAAGGAGTATCGCAGCAAAGCCCCAACTGTCCTCCATCTACAAACGCTGAACGCTGATCAGATCAGGAACCCTGGCTAATTTCCTCCTGCTGCAACTAATTTGGCACCCACTAAGGATGTCACTTGGGACCTTCTCGTCTCTATGGATTAGTACTACACTGGGTAGTGCATTACTTGCTGAGTGAGTGAACCAAATGATAACCCTGATAAAGGCAGCTATGTGTGAGGGATGGGTGATGCTGCCATTTCTTAATCCCCTTCATGTTCCAGATTGCCCTGTGGATCAATGTACTTACTCTAGACACAATTCAAATCTTCTTTTGAACCCATTTTTAGGTTAATGAGCCCAGGTTTAAAAATTAACCCTAAATCATCATAACCCCATTTACTGGAGAGTTTGAGGGAGGCCCACCATATTCTCCCATCACCTTTGAAAGTATAAAAGAGTAAGGGCAAAACATACAGGTTAAACATCAAAGTCAGATTTATTTACAGATGACATAATATACAGAAGCAAAGGGACCCAGCGTGATATCTGAGTACAATAACCACACTTGTGCAACTATTTTAAAAATGCTTGCAGCTTTCTCTGCTAAGTTTCAGTAACAGTGTCTGAATGGTGATTATAGGGAGAAAATCATTGCCAAGATTCCTGTTTGCACTTCACATGAAGGCTAGATGAGATAGAATCACAGGTGCCTGGCCACCACGACATAGTCCCTGAATTATGCGGGTGCCCTTTGATGTAAAAGCAAAATCTTTTAAAATTCACCTTCAGCAAAGTCAAGTCATGGCAGGCCATGCACGGGTCACATCTCTCTGATATTCACATTTGTCCCTTGAGACAGTTTGAACAGCTGAGGACAATTGGATAGCATGAGCCCAACTGTGGTTGGAATGTGAACATTATCTGGAATACCCCTTGGGTTTCAAAGAACCTATAATTTGATTAACTTAGGATGAAAGGTTTATGGGGACTTTAACCAATAAACTTCATCTGAGGAAACCATCATAGGGTTCCACAGAAGTGCTTGAGCTCCAATATGATGGTACCTCAATTTTTAATTTAATATATATAAGAACATAAGCGCTAGGGGCAGGAGTAGGCAATTCAGCCCCTCGAGCCTGCTCCGCCATTCAATACGATGATGGCTGATCTCATGTTGCCCTCAACTCCACTTTCCTGCCCGTTCTCCATAGCCCTTCAACCCATTACTAATTAAAAATCTGTCTATCTCCTCCTTAAATTTACTCAAAGTCCTGGCATCCACCGCACTCTGGGGTAGTGAATTCCACAGACTCGCAACCCTTTGAGAGAAGTAATTTCTCCTCCTCTCTGTTTTAAATCTGCTACCCCTTATCCTAAAACTATGACCTCCCGTTCTAGATTGCCCCACCAGAGGAAACATCCTCTCTACAACTACCTTGTCAATCCCCTTAATCATCTTACATACCTCAATTAGATCTCCTCTCATTCTTCTAAAATCCAGAGAATAAAGGCTTAAACTGCCCATTCTCTCTTCATGAGACAAACCCCTCATCCCTGGAATCAATCTAGTAAACCTCCTCTGAAATGCGTCCAATGCAACTACATCCCTCCTCAAGTAAGGGGACCAAAACTGTGAGCAATATTCCCGGTGTGGTCTCACTAATGCCTTGTACAGTTGCAGCAACACTTCCCTACTTTTATATTCTATTCCTTTCGCAATAAATGCCAAAATTCTATTTGCCTTTCCTATTACCTGTTGCACCTGCATACTAGTTTTCTGCGATTCATGCACGAGAACACCCAGATCCCTCTGCACCAAAGCACTCTGAAGTTTCTCTCCGTTTAGATAATTTGCCTTTCCATTCTTCCTACCAAAATGGATAACCTCACACTTATCCACGTTAAACTCCATCTGCCAAATTTTGGCCCATTCATCTAATCTATCCATATCCATTTGTAAATTTCTTATTTCTTTAGTGCAACTTACTGTCCCACGTATTTTAGTGTCATCTGCAAATTTAGCTATAGTACCTTCTATCCCTGCATCCAAGTCATTAATATAGATTGTAAATTGTTGGTGCCCGAGAACCAAACCATGTGGCACCCCACTAGTTACATCTTGCCAGCCAGAAAAGGACCCATTTATCTCGACTCTCTGCTTTCTGTTGATTAGCCAATCCTCTATCCAAGCTAATAAATTGCCCCTAACCCCATGTGATCTTACCTTGTGTATTAACCTTTTGTGCAGCACCTTATCAGATGCCTTCTGGAAGTCCAGATATACTACATCTACAGGATCCCCATTATCCACTTGTTACATCTTCGAAGAACTCTAGCAAATTAGTCAAACACGATTTACCCTTCATAAAACCATGCTGACTCTGATGGATTGCGTTTTGACTTTCTAAATGTCCTGTTATTACTTCCTTAATAATAGATTCTAACAATTTTCCAATAACAGATGTTAAACTAACTGGTCCATAGTTTCCTACTTTCTGCCTCCCTCCCTTTTTGAATAAGGGCATTATCCTACTCTTGTACGATTCCTTGATGCAATGTGAAGTTCACACATTCTGTCCCTACCTTTTATTTTCTGGTAACAGTCAGCCTCATCACTAACCTGCACTCCTACCTTCTCCTTTAACTTTGACTTCCTAATTTTCCATGCAACTGAAACCTCCCCCCGATTATTTAGTTTAAGCCCTAACTATAGCCCTAGTTATGCGATTCGCCAGGATTCTGGTCCCAGCATTATTCAGGTGGAGCCTGTCCCATCGGAACAGCTCCCTCCTTCCCCAGTACTGGTGCCAATGCCCCATGAATTCGAACCCATTGCTCCCACACCAATCTTTGAGCCATTCATTTACCTCTTTAATCTTATTGACCCTGTGCCGTTAGCTCGCGGCTCAGGTAGTAATCCGGAGATTATTACCTTTTTGGTTCTTTTTAATTTAGCCCCTAGCTGCTCATATTCCCTCAGCAGAACCTCTATCCTGATAATATGTAATATGGGACAAAAATACTATTTTCACCGTATAAGCATATTAAACAACTATGTTACCACCTGTATATTCACTCTTTGCCTTTCAGACTCCTGTTCAAGTCTTTCAGGATGGGGACTGTCCTGCCTTCTTAACTCCCAGCAAGCCTTGTAAGTGTTTATGGGTTTGATTCTCCCAGTTCCTCCTTCTGTAAATACCATTTGATCTAAACCAGAAAATCTGAACCAGGCAGCACAGACTGGAGCACAGAAGGTGCAAGGTACACAGACAGTTTTGATTTAATAAAACACAGCAAGAGTGAATTTATGAAACAGATAATCCAGGCAGGCAGGGTAAGTGATGATGGAAAACTCAAAAGGGAGCTTTTGTTTGAAGTGTTTGAAAGTATAAGAGACAGAGTGTAGGGTGGGAATGACACCAACCAAAGTTAGCTGTCTGACTCTTAATTAAAGAATAGCAACAGAGAGGAATTGAGGGAATCTGTACAGGTATGATAATAGGTTCTGAAGAAGGGTCACTGACCTGAAACGTTAACTCTGCTTCTCTCTCCACAGATGCTGCCAGACCTGCTGAGTATTTCCAGCATTTTTTGTTTTTATTTCAGATTTCCAGCATCTGCAGTATTTTTCTTTTATGATAATAGGACACAGTCACTTAGTAATGCATGGTGCGTATTCTGAACTTTCCTTTTGCCAGTTGAAGTTGATCCTTATTTCACAAAGGTACTGACGACTAGGGATAAGTTTACTGGGCAGTCTCGCCTTTGAAGTCTCACCTCTATACCACCCTTCTCTGTGACGGTCAATGGACCAAGTGTGGAGGGAGCACTATAGCTGGGCCCAAACCTGTCTTTGCCTGGTATTCACACCAATATTTTTACAGAAGGGGTCCCTGGGGTAGTGATGAGGAGCAAGGACCTGTGTGGAATTTAACAATATTCTCTGGAATAAACCAGGACAACTGGCCATTGAAACAGATTCTTAGCTGCTACTATTGAGACTTTGTCCAGAAGGATTTCTAATGTTTGAAGGCTTACCTTAACCTCTTGTTTTGTACAGTTACCCAAAGATGCTTCCCTGACCTAATAACCGATAAGGGTGTGATTAAAATCGGCAACCAGACTAATTTCAGAGCCAAGGATGGAGAATTTGTAAATGCTACACAGCTGTTGGAAGGAGCCAAGTTTGTAATCCTTTTTTAAATTTTTTGTGGTGTGACATTAATGCTCATCGGGGTGAGGGGGGGCAGGGAGAGGGATGTTAGTGCTAGAGGTGGGAACAATTTTCCACTGCGAGTACTCTTCGTCAGTGCCAGTATTGAGCACTCCCAGATCAGGTGTAGCACAGTTTAGATACAGAGGAAAGCTCACTGTGTGCTTTCAGGTCAGGTAGCTGTCAGCTTAGCTCAGTGGTTGCACTCATCCCTCTCCGTCAGAGAGTTGTGGATTCAAACCCTGTTCCGAGACTCGAGCACATAATCTCAGCTAACAGTTCAGTGCAAGACTGAAGAAGTGCTGATTTGCCAGAAGTGCTGTCTTTCAACGTTAAACAGAGGCCTTGTCTGCACTCCCAGGTGGACAGAAAAATAAGGAGATCTCCTGGTAGACCGGTCAACAGCTATCTCTCAGCCAACGCCAAAATCATCTGGTCATTCGTCAGATTGCTGTGTTTGTGCAGATTTGCTGCCATGTTGGCCTACAAAGCAACAATGAAGATGTGGAAAACACTATTTGTTCTATGGCACATATTAGACACAGCACAAAGCTCCCTCTACCCTGTCCACCAATGTTCCTCAGCCACAACCTTAGACAACCACTTCTGCTGCCTCTATCTGATAGTTTTCCATTTCACATACCAGCCGTCCTGTGACCTGCCTTACTGACATTCCCAAGTGAACAGAGAATAAGGAACGTGATGAAGGAAACCAGGCAATTATAGACTAGTTAGCCTAACATCTGTTGTCAGAAAATTACTAGAGTGACTGAAACCTTCAGAATTTTCAGCTGATCACAGAGTGAGCATGGATATATAAAGGGTAGGTAGGTCATGCCTGATTTGAATTTTTTGAAGAGGTAGTAACTAAAGTTGTGGATGAGAAATACCTAAGCATGTTATTTACGTGGACTTCCAGAAGACATTTGATAAGTCAATGGGTAAAACTGTGGCAGATGGGTTTCAGTGTAGGGAAATGCGGATTGAAAAAGGATAGAACAGGGTACTTTCTAAATGATAGTAAGCTAGTAACAGTGGAGTTCCAAAGAGTTCTGGAGTTCCAGGTACACAGATCATTAAAATATCATGAACAGGTATAGAAAATAATCAAAATACTAGTGGAATACTGGCCTTTATTTCTAGACGACTAGAATACAAGAGTGTAAAAGCTATACAAAGCCCTGATTATACCACACCTGGAATACTGAGAGTGGTTTTGGGTGCTGCAACTTTGGGAGGATATATTGGTCATGGAGAGCAAGCTGCGTGGATTTACTAGAATGACACCTGAACTCCAAGGGTTAAGCTATAAGGACAGATTAAACAAACTAGGGTTCTACTCTCTGGAATTTATAAGGTTTACGGGTGATTTGATCAAAGTTTTTAAGATATTAAGGGAAACAGTTAAGGTAGATTGGAAGAAACTATTTCCGCTATTTGGGGTGTCTGGAATAGGAGGCATAGTCTAAAGAATAGAGCCAGATCTTTCAGGAGTGAAATTAGGAAACACTTCTTCACACAAAGGTGGTAGAAGTTTGGAACTCTCTTCTGCAAATGGCATTGATGCTAGATCAATTGTTAATTTTAAAATTGAGATTGATAGATTTTTGTTAACCAGAGGTATTAAGGATATGGGGCAAAGGCGGGTATATGGAGTTAGGTCACAGATCAGTGTGATCTCATTGAATGGTGGAACAGGCTTGAAGGGCTAAATGGTCTCTTTCTACTCCTGTTCCTACATGAGTGGGCCCATGCCCATTAATCACAGGATTGAAACTGTCCAGCAGAGAGAAAGGAAGTTTTCATGTCTTCAGCCTAGGTTGCAGACTTGAAAGGTCAATGCCCAACACACTGTGCCACGTAGCTCCCCTCATGTACAGACCTGACGAAGGGTTACACAGCAATGGCGATGTTGACCTGTAAGTTCCAATCATTGAAACTGGTTTTAGCCCATTAGACCAAGTGGCCTTGTGTTTATCCCTGATCCAGCACACCTTGAAGTCCCATGATCCATCTTTGCTCTTTGCCGAGTTAAGAGATCTCAATGGAATAGCAGTTGCAAATGGTCTTAGTGTTTCTGGACTAGGCAGCGGCCCCACTATTGTTGATATCAGCTTCTCTGGATATCTTCTTCCCTGCCCCCCCAGCCTCCCTGATTTCATCCCCCCAACCGTGCTGTCCAAGTCCATACAGCCCACTGCTGCCTGCATCCTAAGATCCACAGACCTGTGGTGTGAATTTTAACTGCAACTATGAACTATATTTTTCTGTTCTACAGGGGAGCAAATTTAGTTCTTGAAGCCAGAGAGGTGGCAATGAAGATATTTGAAGATTACACCAAATCTTGGTACTGGATTTTAATGTAAGTGTTTTATTAATTCCCACTTTATAGGTACCTATAAGGCAGGAGAAAGTTTTTCTCCAATTTTTACTGCACCATTACCTCTGGTGTCCTACAGGGTCTCCCTCCTATTTTCTCACCTACATGCTGCTCCTCGATGCATCATCTGAAAATACATCAGTTTTCACGTGTGCGTTGATGGCACCCAGCTCTACCTCACCACCACCTCTCTTGATCCCTCCACTCTCTCTGATTTGTCAGGCTGCTTATTCAACATCCAGTAATGGATGAGCAGAAATTTCCTCCAGTTAAATATTGGGAAGACCGAAGTCGTTGTCTTCGGACCCCACCACAACCTCCACTCCCTAGTCACTGACTAATATCACTGCTGTTCTAACTGACCTACATTGGCATCTGGTCTGCTAATGCCTCGATTTTAAAATTCTCATTCTTGTTGTCAAACCCCTTTATGGCCTCGCCCCTCCTACAGCCCTACAACCCTCCAAGATATCTGTGCTCCTCTAATTCTGGCTTCTGGCATCCCTGATTTTCATTGCTTCACCATTGATGGCCATGCCTTCAGCTGCCAAGCCCCCCTAACCTTTGGAATTCCCTTTCTAAACCTCTCCACCTCTAAACTTCTCACTCCTCCTTTAAGATGCTTCTTAAGTCATGGAGTCATTAAGCACAGAAGGAGGCTATTTGGCTCATTTTAAAACCTACCTCTGAGACCAAGTTTTTCTTCATCAGCCCAAATATCTCCTTATGTAGCTCAGTGTCAAATTTTGCCTGAGAACACTCCTGTGAAATGCCTTGGGATGCTTTACTATGTTTAAAGGCACTATATAAATGCCAGTTGTTTGATTTTTGTCCCTTACTTTTGCAGAGGCATGAGTATTGCACTGGTGGTTAGTCTGCTCTTTGTCATCTTGCTGCGTTTCACTGCCACAGTTATGGTGTGGTTAATCATACTGCTGGTCATTGCTGTCCTCGGCTACGGTAAGTCAACATCTCGTGCGTGAGGTCATCGCTGCTGCCATTCTTCTTAGACCAGGAGTACTCAAACTTATCCTCAACTGCCACACTCAGACTAATCGGCAAGCATCTCCATGTGCTTGGTTTAGACCAGGAGAGCACTGCTGATTATAGTAATGTGCCTACAGACCAGGAGAGCGCTGCTCAGTGTAGTGGTACAACTCAGATAGCCAGGCAGTGAAAGATAGCACTGGAGTATTGTCTTTGTACAGTTGCAAGTTTTTATTTGCAGAGATGCACATTACACATCATGTACCTCAAATCCAACAACCACTGCATCATCCTGCTCTTCCAGTTAATGTCCACCACTTGGATGCAATTAAACACCAATTAATATACAAATAACATTTAATACTGAGCTTACAGACCAGGACAGCACTGCTCAGTGTAATATTGAGTTTACAGACTAGGAGAGCTCTGCTCAATATTAAGCTTGCAGACCAGGATAGATGCCTAGTTTGAACTGAGCTGATCTCAGCATTAGCCTCACTGCCCTGGGTTAAGGAAGGGAAATGCAGCCAGGATTGATGCTGTGATCACTCCCCAGAGATGTCTATCTATCTGTCTGTCTGTGTGTGTGTTGTGAAATTAGGATGAGGTTTGGCTGTGATGTCTCTGTTCAGATAGCCTGCCTACAGTCACTTATAGACTCGCACTTGGAGTATGTTGGGGTGCTGTCCGAGAAACTGCACCCCGTCCCCCAGCAATAATCAGTGCCTTCCACAGTGGGAGGGAGAAAAGAAAAGCAAACAATTCCGAAGAATGTCTGTGAGGTCTGAACTGTTGGCATGTGTTGCAGTGGGAATCAGTTAATTTGTTTTGTTATTGCAGGTATTTATCACTGTTTCATGGAATATACAAATTTGAAAGGAGTACCAGGGTCTGATGTGACAATCACAGACCTGGGCTTCCAAACTGACCTGCGAGTGTACCTGCACCTGCGGCAGACCTGGCTGGCATTCTGTAAGTAGCCGTGTGACAGTACTGAATTCTGCTGTGTGAGGTTGAGATTTTACTAGCCAGTTGGGGTTAGAGAGTATGGAGATTTTACCAGCCTGTTGCATTTAATGTAGTAGTGAAGAAAATAATGGTACTAAAGAGTGACCAATCCGCAGGGTTTCCATCCCAGTGTTTTAAAGGAAGTAAATGAGAACACTGCAGATGCCCTAATTATAATCTTCCAAAGTTCTCTTGATTCGTGAACCATTCCCTTTGATTGGAAAATTTCGCATGTCACTCTGCTATTTAAGAAAGGTGAGCGATAGAAACCAGGGAATCATAGACCAGTTTGCCTAACACCTGTTGTCAAGAAATTACTAAAATCTGTAATTAAGGATAGGGTGACTGAAGACCTTGAAAATTTTCAGCTGATCAGAGAGAACCAGCATGGATTTGTAAAGAGTAGGTCATGCCTGATGAACCAGATTGAATTTTTTTGAAGAAGTGAATAAAGTAGTGGACATTTATATGGACTTCCAGAGACATTTGATAAAGTCCCTCATAAGAGACTGCTAGCTAAAGTTGAAACTTGTGGAATTGAAGACAGATTATTGACCTGCTTAGGTGGTGTCCCATGAGGATCTGTGTTGGGATCTGAACTATTTATCGTATTTATTAACGACTTAGATGATGGGTTAGAAAGCCACATTTCCAAATTTGCCAGTGACACAAAGATAGGCTGCAGTTCTGGGCGCCACAACTTAGAAAGGATATATTGGTCATGGAGGGAGTGCAGCATAGATTTCCTACAATTTCCTCCTCCTGAAGTCCCCAACATTACAGATGTCAGACTTCAGCCAATTTGATTCACTCCGCGTGATATCAAGAAACGACTGAAGGCACTGGATTCTACAAAGGCTGTGGGCCCTGGCAATATTCCGGCAATAGTACTGAAGACTTGTGCTCCAGAACTTGCAGCGCCCCTAGCCAAGCTGTTCCAGTATAGCTACAACACTGGCATCTACCCTGCAATGTGGAAAATTGTCCAGGTATGTCCTGTACACAAAAAGCAGGACAAGTCCAACCTGGCCAGTTACCGCCCCATCAGCCTACTCTCAATCATCAGTAAAGCGATGGAAGGTGTCATCAACAGTGCCATCAAGCGGCACTTGTTTAGCAATAACCTGCTCAGTGATGCTCAGTGTGTGTTCCGCCAGGGCCACCCAGCTCCTGACCTCATTACAGCCTTGGTTTAAACATGGACAAAAGAGCTGAACTCAAGAGGTGAGGTGAGAGTGACTGTTCTTGACATCAAGGCAGCATTTGACCGGGTATGGCATCAAGGAGCCCTAGCAAAACTAAGGTCAATGGGAATCGGGGGAAACCCTCCACTGGCTAGAGTCATACCTAGCGCAAAGGAAGATGGTTGTGGTTGTTGGAGGTCAATCATTTGAGCTCCAGGACATCACTGCAGGAGTTCCTCAGGGTAGTGTCCTAGGCCCAACCACCTTCAGCTGCTTCATCAATGACCTTCCTTCAATCATAAGGTCAGAAGTGGGGATGTTCGCTGATGATTGCACAATGTTCAGCACCATTCGTGACCCCTCAGATACTGAAGCAGTCCAGGTAGAAATGCAACAAGACCTGGACAATATCCAGGCTTGGGCTGATAAGCGGCAAGTAACATTCGCACCACACAAGTGCCAGGCAATGACCATCTCCAACAAGAGAGAATATAACCATCTCCCCTTGACATTCAATGGCATTACCATCGCTGAATCCCCACTATCAACATCCTAGAGGCTACCATTGACCAGAAACTGAACTGGAGTAGCCATATAAATACCGTGGCTACAAGAGCAGGTCAGAGGCTAGGAATCCTGCGGCAAGTAACTCACCTCCTGACTCCCCAAAGTCTGTCTACCATCTACAAGGCACAAGTCAGGAGTGTGATGGAATACTCTCCACTTGCCTGGATGGGTGCAGCTCCAACAACACTCAAGAAACTTGACACCATCCAGGACAAAGCAGCCCACTTGATTGGCACCCCATCTACAAACATTCACTCCCTCCATCACCGACGCACAGTGACAGCAGTGACAGCAGTGTGTACCATCTACAAGATACACTGCAGCAATGCACCAAGGCTTCTTAGACAGCACCTTCCAAACCCGCGACCTCTACCAACTAGAAGGACAAGGGCAGCAAATACATGGGAACATCACCACCTGTAAGTTCCCCTCCAAGTCACATACCATCCTGACTTGGAACTATATCGCCGTTCCTTCACCGTCGCTGGGTCAAAATCCTGGAACTCCCTTCCTAACAGCACTGTGGGTGTACCTACCCCACATGGACTGCAGCGGTTCAAGACGGCAGCTCACCACCACCTTCTCAAGTGCAATTAGGGATGGGCAATAAATGCTGGCCTGGCCAGCGTCGCCCACATCCCATGAATGAATTAAAAAAAATACCTAGACGCAGGTAAATTACAAGGAGATATTGCATAGATTGGAGTTGTATTCCTTGGAGTTTTAAAAGTTAAGGGGTGATTTTGATCGAAGTTTTTAAGATATTAAGGGGGAAGCAGATAGGGTAGATAGAGAGAAACTATGTCTGCTGGCTGGGGAGTCTAGGACTAGGGGGCATAGTTTAAAAATTAGAACCAGACTTGTCGAGAGTGTAATTAGGAAATATTTTTCCGTACAGAGTGATAGAAGTTTGGAACACTCTTCTACAAGTGACATTGATGCTAGATGAATTGCTAATTTTAAATCTGAGTTTTTATGGTATCCAGAGTTATTTAAGGGATATGGGACAAAGGGGGGGTATATGAGATTAGGTCACAGATCAGCCATGATCATATTGAATGGCATGGAACAGGCTCGGGGAGCTGAATGGCCGACAACTGTCTCTGTTTATTTAGTGCTCACAGGCCATGTTTCGGAACTACAGGATCAATATCCAGGGATTCAGACTGTTGATGTGCTATTCTATTCTCATTTCAGAGAGGTTTGATCTGCTTTTGTTATTAATCAATTGCCAATGGTCAGAATTCAGAAAAAAAAATGTTTTAAAATCATGGGCCTAATAATTGGGGTGAAGGTTTTGTCGCCTTGGAGTAGTGTCTGTATTGCAGAACTGTATCCTGAGAAGCAGTTTGACAATCTAACCCACTGTACCAGTTGTGCTCAAAGTCAAACAGATTACTTCCTGGTTTGGTGGCCTTAAAATTTCAGCCTCATTTAATTGTGCACAAGATATGGTCATATTTTAGTTTTAATCTTGGAAAGATTGTAATAAAATATTAAATTTTGCTTTCCATTATTTTCGTTGTTGTGTTTTCAGGGATCTTTCAAAATTTACATTTTAATATACATCTTTATTGGTGTTTCATTCTTCACACAACTCATGTGGGCACAACAAATGTTGAGAGATATTAAGTGGGCTTGAATGAACAGTGTAACTTCATCAAACTGGCTTAAATTGTGATCCAAAGGTTGTGGATTGCTGATGTCCAGTGTTTTAGTCCCAGAATTCAGTTGCACTTTAGTTTCATCACTCCTTTGAGTTTTAGTTTGGGTTTCCATAACGTTCGTTCTAATTTTAATTATTTGACAAAGACACAATTTTTGTCAACAACTATTTTGATTGGCTGAATCACAAGTGACAGCTGCTGTTGTCCTATATTGGAGGAAGGTCTATAGAAATCAGAGTTAAACCCACAGCCAACTGATAAAGGCAGACTAGAGGGGGAGTGGTGCTGTGGCAGCCTCCAGAAAGCAGGTAGTGACTATACCTTGGAATGGCAGGTGGACTGCTCATTTATAGCCGCACTGTTGGTGACTTTTACCTGTACATTCTCCTCTTCTCAATGACGGTCAATCTTGTCAAACACAGGAGCCTTCCATGAAGACAAAACACATTGACTAGACACGGAATAGTGAAAGAACAGGTCTTGAACCTGGCATCTGGGGGTGGTGGGGTGGAATATTGTAGTCAGTGTGTGGAGTTCTGATTTGTGTCCGTCTGTTCCCAGAGCCAGGTATTTACTGCCTTGTCTTTTGTTGCAGTGATCATTCTGATAATCATTGAAATCATAATCATTCTGATGTTAATATTCCTGCGGAAAAGAATTATCATAGCAATCGCCCTGCTTAAGGAAGCAAGCAAGTGAGTTCAGTCTGATTACAAAGAGGGTGGTTCAGGTTCGAAGCAGAGGCGGGAAGATTGCAGTGGGGTTGGGGAGGGGGTTGCTTGGGAGCAGGGGAGGCAGTGGTGGTTGAGGTGGGGGATTTAAAGCAGGGATATTAGAGGTGGGGGCGTGAAGGTGGGGTGGGGGTAGGGGGTGAACGCTGGGTGGGTGGGTTAGAGGTGGGAGTATTTGGGGTGGGGGGGGTGAAGGTGGGGTGGGTTGGAGGCTGGGGGTATTTGATGTGGGGGTTGGAGCCTGGGGTTATTTGAGGTGGGGGGGTGAAAGTGGGGTGGGTTGGAGGCTGGTGTTATTTGAGGTGGGGGAGTGAAGGTGGGGTGGGTTGGAGGCTGGGGTTATTTGAGGTGGGGGGGTGAAAGTGGGGTGGGTTGGAGGCTGGTGTTATTTGAGGTGGGGGAGTGAAGGTGGGGTGGGTTGGAGGCTGGGGTTATTTGGGGTGGGGGGGTGAAGGCGGGGTGGGTTGGAGGCTTGGGGGTATTTGGGGGGGGTGAAGGGGTGGGTTGGGAGGATGGGGGTATTTGGGAGGGTAAAGGCGGGGTGGGTTGGAGGATGGGGGTATTTGGGGTGGGGGGATGAGGGCGGGGTGTGTTGGAAGGAGGGGGTATTTGGGGGGATGGGGGTGGGTTGGGAGGATGGGGGCATTTGAGGTGGGGGGTGAAGGTGGGGTGGGTTGGGAGGATGGGGTATTTGGGGGGTGAAGGTGGGGTGGGTTGGAAGGATGGGGGTATTTGGGGGGGTGAAGGTGGGGTGGGTTGGAGGATGGTGGTATTTGGGGTGGGGGGATGAGGGCGGCGGGGTGTGTTGGAAGGAGGGGGTATTTGGGGGGATAAAGGGGTGGGTTGGGAGGATGGGGGCATTTGGGGGGGGTGAAGGCGGGGTGGGTTGGGAGGATGGGGTATTTGGGGGGTGAAGGTGGGGTGGGTTGGAAGGATGGGGGTATTTGGTGGGGTGAAGGGGTGGGTTGGGGGGGTGAAGGCGGGGGATTGGGAGAATGGGGGTATTTGGGAGGGTGAAGGCGGGGTGGGTTGGAGGCTGATTTTATTTGAGGTGGGGTGGGTTGGAGGATGTGGGTATTTGGGGTGGGGGGCGAAGGCGGGGTGGGTTGGGAGGATGGGGTTGAGGGTGTGGTTTGAAGGCATAGAGGCTGGGGTGTTGAAGTGTTGGGGGGTGGGGGGTTAAGTGATGAGGGGCTCTGGGCAGGAGGGCTTGGAGGCTGTGGTGGGGTTTGAGACCAGGGTTTTGTGAAGCTGGTTTTGAAGCCAGAGAAGGTGGGGGGGGGGGAGGTGGTGCGGAGGGGTTGAAGCAGTTGTGGTGGTGGGGGGAGGGGTTGAAGCAGTTGTGTTGGTGAGGGGGGGTTTGAAGCGGTTGTGGTGGGGGGGAGGGGTTGAAGCGGTTGTGGTGGGTGGGGGGGGTGGTTTGAAGTGGTTGTGGTGGGGGGGGTGGTGGTGGGTTGGTTGTAGAGCTCCTCACTAACACAGATTTACAGCCAATGTGTAGACATGTGGCCTTGGGAGAGAAAGGGAGAAGAGAGTCGAATTAAAAGGTTGACTCTTTAGAAACACATCAGTCACTTGTTGCCATGTTTTCTTTGTCCTCTTTCCACAGAGCCATCGGATGCATTATGTCCTCTCTGGTCTACCCTATCATCACATTCATCCTGCTGTTACTCTGTGTAGCTTTCTGGGCAATTACAGCTCTGTATCCTCTGTGGGATTTATTTAAACTAGCCGGTTATTACTGTGGGATTTATTTAAACCATGTGTTGCTGTCTTTCTCCAATCTGCTTAACTTTAATGTGGTTGATAATGCTGCCCCATACCGAAAAATAGAGAGCAATAATCAGTGTTCAGTGCACAGACCGTGTACAGGGTAAAGGAGGATTCCTTTAATTCTAGTTAAATTGCTGGGTGGAATCAGAACTGGTTGTGT
The DNA here is from genome assembly GCF_036365525.1 of Heterodontus francisci. Lineage (NCBI taxonomy): Eukaryota > Metazoa > Chordata > Chondrichthyes > Heterodontiformes > Heterodontidae > Heterodontus > Heterodontus francisci. The sequence continues at coordinate 30,726,384 of NC_090413.1, forward strand.
TCAGCTAAAACTTCATGGCAGCTCAAGGACATCAGCATGTTGATGCAGTAACATTATAACACACTGCCAGCTGTGGCTCACTGGGTAGCACTCTCGCCTCTGAGTCAAAGTTGTGGGTTCAAGGCCCACTACAGAGAATTGAGCACAAAAAGCTAGGTTGACACTGCTGTACTGAGGGGGCGCCGCACTGTCGGAGGGGCAGTGCTGAGGGAGCGCCGCACTGTCGGAGGGGCAGTGCTGAGGGAGCGCCGCACTGTCGGAGGGGCAGTGCTGAGGGAGTGCCGCGCTGTTGGAAGTTTAGTACTGAGGGCGTGCTGCACTGTCTGAGACCCTGTTCTTAGGAGATGTTAAACCGAGGCTTGCATTAAGGATCCTGTGACACTATTCGAGGAAGAGTTCCTTGGTATTCTGGCCAACATTTCTCTCAAACACCTCCAAATAAGGAACTGTCATTCTTCTCTTTGCTTTCTATGGGAACTTGGCTGATATAATCTGACACCTCAGAGTAATTCATTGTATGTGCAGGTCTATTGGATGGTCTGGGAGCTGTGATAAGGTTCTGTACAAATCCTTAGAGCTAGTTGCCACTTTTGAATTTCAGATTTTTCATTTAAAGGAATTCTCTAATTTCCTTGACTGCTTTTCTGAAGCTTCTTGTCAACCTCTGGAGAAGCAGTTTATAAAGTGTTTGCGAATGAGACAACCTGTAACTACAGCATGAATACCTGTAATCCTGATGTGAGTACTATTTCTGTACAACAAATGCTGAGGGAGAAGGGACTGTTATATCCATATTTTTTGTCACAACTCAAACTGAACCTAAAGCTGATTCCAAACCTGTCCTCCCCAGCCGCCCTGACCCAGTGCACAGATTTGCCAGCCAGTCACTAGGTGCTGGTCAGGAGCAGGAGATCCGGCTGATTTTTGTTCATGCGGGTCTGCTTCAATGCAGACTGGTCAGTGTACTCCGAGAATGATCAGAATGTGGAATTCTTGATCTCTGAGGGATTGAGGTGAATAGCATAGGTGCATTTAAGGGGAAACTAGATAATCACAATGAAAAGTTAACTGGATTGAAGTTGATAAATCCCAGATGAGCTACATCCTAGAGTATTGAAGGAGGTGGCTATAGAGATAGTGAATGCATTGGTGGTTATATTTCAAAATTCTACAGACTCTGGGAAGGTTCCTGCAGACTGGAAAGTAGCAAATGTAACTCCACTATTTAAGAAGAGAGGAAGAGGAAGAATGAAGAACTACAGACCTGTTGGTTTGACGTCAGTAATAGGGAAAATGTTAGAATCTATTATAGAGGATGTGATAGCTGGACACTTAGAAAATAATGGTTAAAATTGGGCAGAATCAACATGGATTTATGAAAGGGAAATGATGTTTGACAAACCTGTTGGAGTTTTTTGAGGATGCTGCTTGTAGCATTGATAAAGGAGAACCAGTGGCTGTGGTGTATTTGGATTTTCAGAAGGCTTTTGATAAGGTCCCACACAGGAGGTTAGTAAACAAAATTAGAGTACATGGGATTGGGGGTAATATACTGCAATGGATTGAAAATTGGTGAACAGACAGAGCAGAGAGTGGGAATAGACGGGTCATTCTCAGGATGGCAGGCAGTTACTATTGGGGCTGCAATATCTGCAAAGATCAGTGCTGGGGCCACAGCTGTTCACAATCTATATAAATCATTTAGATGTGGGGACCAATTGTAGTATTTCCAAATTTGCTAATGACACAAAACTAGTTGGGAATGTAAGTTGTGAGGAAGATACAAAGAGGTTTCAAGGGGACTTGGACAGACTAAGTGAATGTGCAAGAACATGGCAGATGGAATAATAATGTAATTAAGTGTGAAGTGATCCACTTTGGTAGAAAAAACAGAAAGACAAAGTATTTCTTAAATGGTGAGAGGTTGGGAAGTGTTGATGTCCAAAGGACCTGGGTATCCTTGTTCATGAGTCACTAAAAGGTAGTATGCAGGTGCAGCAAGCAATTAGGAAGGCAAATTATATGTTGGCCTTCATTGCAAGGGGATTGGAGTAAAGGAGTAAAGATGTCTTGCTGCAATTGTATAGAGCCTTAGTAAGACCACATCTAGAATATTGTGTACAGTTTTGGTTGTCTTTTCTAAGGAAGGATATACTTGCCATAGAGGGAGTGCAGCAGAGGTTCGCCAGACTAATCTCTGGGATGGCAGGATTGTTTTATGAGGAGAGATTGAGGAAACTGAGCCTGTATTCTCTAGCGTTTTGAAGAATGAGAGGTGATCTCATTGAAACTTACAAAATTCTTACAGAGCACGACAGGGTAGATGTGGATAGGATGTTTCTTCTGGCAGCTGAGTCCAGAACCAGGGGACATAATCTCAGAATAAGGGGAAGGCCATTTAAGACTGAGATGAGGAGGAATTTCTTCACTCAGAGGGATATGGGAATAGCGCGGGAAAGTGACATTAAGGTAGATGATCAGCCATGATCTAATTGAATGGTGGAACAGACTCGATGGGCTGAATGGCCTACTCCTGTTCCTATGTTCCTAGCTGATGAAGAATGAACTGAAGGTCTCCCTTGGTGTCTTGAGTGCCTAAGTTCCCTTTCTGTTGTCGCACTGAACTATATCAACCAACCAGATTTCCACCCGGGTCCGTGCTAATCTTAGTCGGGAAGTAGTGAGGTGGTAAGTTGGCCTCAGCACCTCTGGACTTTCGAGGGAAGAATCGGTCAATTCTTGCTCCTGATTACAATGCAGTGTGTGTGAAGACAGAACCAATGGTCTTTTGGGCGAAGTCCCATACAAATTCAGTAAGAATCAGCATGCTAAGGAGGGAATCGACAGCGCTGTTACTGGAACCGTGCACACAATCAGACTGGAGCTGTACCTCAGTGATCTGGAGTACACTGCTCAGAGAGCTGTGCACCAGTACTGGATCGAGACATATATCCACGGGAGTTTCTGAAAGTGTGCTAACAGGTATGGGAAGTGTTTATGCAGGGTTCATCTGATTTGTGAGAAACATCCAACTGCATGGTTCCAGAGTTCAGGTAATGATCAGGACAGGAAACCCTTGGTGATTTCTTTTAGTCGCCACTAACCTTGAGTTGGAGCTGCTGAGGCTTTGCCTGGTGGAGAATATTGAACCTAGTAGTGTGGGAGAGCTCCAGTGCAATTTGTTATGTTTTATGCATTGGGTATTTCTGTGAACCAAACCAAGGTAACAACTTGTAGTCTCTCTCCTTGTAGACCTTCAATGTTTCCAACATCACAAAGCAGTGCCCGGAAGCGCAGTGTCTGTTTGCGTTCTATGGAGGCGAGTCCTATTATCATCGATACCTCATCTTGTTCCAATTCTACAACGTCTTCCTCTTCTTCTGGCTCTCCAATTTTGTCATCGCCCTGGGACAGGTTACACTAGCGGGAGCTTTCGCCTCCTACTATTGGGCCTTTAATAAACCAGCTGATGTGCCAGCTTTCCCCGTGTTTGCTTCAATGGGACGAGCACTCAGGTAAGGGTTAGGAACACAGCAGCAGGAGGAGGCCATTCAGCCCCTTGAGCCTGCTGTCATTCAGTGAGATCATGGCAGATCAGTACCCCAGCCCCATTTACCTGCCTTTGCCCCATATCCCTTAATACCCTTACCCAACAAAGATCCTTCGATTTCACTTTTGAATTCTCCTGCCTAAGTGGGGAGTGATGGCTGTGGTGGGGACAAATGAGAAAAACTGGGCAGTCAGTCATTTCTCAGTAAGGTCCTTCAGAAGCACATGCTGAAAACTGTGAAAATGACATGTTGTGTTCGTAAAGCTAATGGGTTCAGTCTCACTGGGATTTGTAACGTACCTCTGAGTGATGATGAAGATGTGTTGTTATTCTTGGCTTAGTCCCGCAGGGAAGGGAGAGGAAGTATGAATGTGAGACCAGCTACAAACAGCAAACTCTGGACAAAAGTGGAAATGGTTGTTAAATTTTTCGATGTTGCTGTGTTGAGCTCTGTTGATGCAGTGGAAACATGCATCAGCTGATGTGATACTGAGCCAGCAGGCCCCACCTTAGACCTCTAGTCTGTGCAAAGCCAGGATATTGTGAATAGTTTGAGTGCTACAGAACAAAGGAAAGATACAGCTCTCTGGGTCACTAAACAGGCATTGGGTTAAGGACATAGTCAGGGCGAAGTGTGATTGTCTCACAGTTGAATGGGGTCAAAGCTCATGCAGGAAGAATAGCCACAATGCTAAGATATTAGATGGTGACACCCCCATCCATGAAACTTGTACCCCAGGGAGAGTCAGCACCTTCAGGAGAGCTGGGGCCAAAAATGTTTTTAAGTAAATTGAAGAAAACTGTACACTGAATCACTCTGTAAACTCTCTTTAAAAATAATCAGTTGTCTGTGCTACCAACCTTGACACAGTAGATGCACCAGTAGTTTCTAACTTGCTGACAATGTGTTTCCTGCAACACCCAGAACACTTTCCAGTTTTTGCTCTATTGGGTATCAGCTGCTGAAACCCCAGGCACCAGTGAACCACGCCTGACAAAGGTCAGATGCTGTATTGGGCTGGCTGCGGGAGTGTATGAATGTGCACCGGTGATGTCTCACATTCTAAGTTTAATTGTCTAGCCAATATTGAGTACCTTTTCAGAAGTATGGATCCGATCAAAAGCTCAGTGGTCTACCCCATGACTGCCGTGGCACCTTGCATTGCGGCTTTATCCAGGCATTGCTACTTTACTGCAGTGCAGCATTACTTGTACTTTAACTTCACACCCTTTGTCTTAGTTAAGATTGGGTGGTTCAAAGCCCACCAAGGCTTGAAAATGTACAATACCAGGCTATGAATCCACTGACTCAGCACACTACAACAACAATCACTTGTATTTATATGGCACCTTTAATGTAGCAAAATGAAATAAACTTGATCAAAGAGATGAGTTTTAAGGATGATCTTAAAAGGAGAAAAGGGGTTTAGGGAGGGAATTCCAGAATGTGACAGCACAGACATCAGTGGGGTAAAGGGAAGGGCAGATGCATGAGAGATCAGTAAAGGGAACAAAGACTTCGGAGGGGACCGTAGGACTGGAGGAAGTTACAGAGATGGGGAGGGGTGAGGACATGGAGAAGCACATATTCAGCATTTCTTAGGTGTTCTGACTGTGGATCAGGCCTTCACACCTGTTTGGCAGGAATCCAGAGGTGGAGTCAGACGTTGTTTAAAATTGGTCTGGATTTTGACCCACTTCTATAGTACTTGCCTGAGCAGCTCCTGGTTTGGTTTGCTTGGTCTGTGTGCCACCTGCTGGCTGGTTGGGTAAATGCAGAGTCAGATTTGTTTTCACAAATTTGACCCTTCATTGGATATAGAAGAGCAGCATTTAAAAAAAAACAACAGCGGGAGAGGGAAAATAACAGGCACCCCAGAAAAGAAATAGAAGTGATATTAGCAGGAGAGATGATGAGAGAAATCAAGAAATAAAAGACATTTTTAAGACAACAGCCTCAATAGGCGACCGTTGATTTTCAGAGAATCATCGAATGATTACAGCCAGTTGTGTCTGTGCCGGCTCCGAGAGCAACTCATCAGGTCCCACTCCCCTGCCGTTTCCCTGTAGCTCTGCAAATTTTTTCTCCTCAGATAATTATCCAATTCTCTTTGGAAAGCCATCATTGAATTTGCCTCCACCACAATCTCAGGCAGTGCATTCCACATCCTAACTACTTGCTGCATAAGAAAGTTTTTCCTCTCGTCACCATTGCTTCTTTTGCCGATCACCTTAAATCGGTGTCCTCTGGTTCAATGGGAACAGTTTTTCCTTATCTACTGTGTCCAGACCCCTCATGATTTTGAATACCTCAATCAAATCTCCTCTCAATCTTCTCTTCTCCAAGGAGAACAGCTCCAGCTTCTCCAATCAATCCACATAATTGGTTCCAGGGATGAAGAATTTCATTCTCGTGAATTTTTTTCTGCACCCTCTCTAATGCCTTCACATCCTCCCTAAAGTGTGGTGCCCAGAACTGGACAGGATACTCCAGTTGAGGCCGAACCAGTGTTTTATACAGGTTCAAAGTAATTTCCTTGCTTTTGTACTCTATGCCCATATTTATAAAGCCAAGGATCCCGTATACTTTATTAACCACCTTGTCAACCTGCCCTGCGCCTTCGATGATTTGTGCTGCACTGCTTTAGAATTGTACCCTTTATTTTATATTGCCTCTCCTCATTCTTCCTACCATAATGAATCTCTTTACACGTCTCTGCATTAAATTTCATCTGCCACTTGTTGCCCATTCTACAAGTCTGTCTATGTCCTCTTGAAGTTTTTCAATTTCCTCCTCACAGTTCACAATGCTTCCAAGTTTTGTGTCATCTGCAAATTTTGAAATGGTGTCCTGCACACCCAAGTGTAGGTCATTAATATATATCAAGAAAAGCAGTGCTTCTAACACTGACCCTTGGGCAACCCCACTATATACCTTCCTCCAGTCTGAAACAGAGTAGTTCACTACTACTCTGTTTCCTGTCACTCAGCCAACTTCATATCCATGCTGCCACTGTTCCTTTTATTCCATGGGCTTTGACTTTGCTGACAAGTCTGTTATGAAGCACTTTATCAAACACTTTTTGGAAGTCCATGGACATCTCATCAACCCTCTCTGTTTCCTCATCAAAAAACTCAATCAAGTCAGTTACACAATTTTCCCTTAACAAATCCTGCTGGCTTTCATTTGTTCAAATGACTGTTAATTTTGTCCCAAACTATTGTTTCTAAAAGCTTTCCCTCTACCGAGGTTAAACTGACTGGCCTGTAGTTGCTGCGCTTATCCTTGCACCCTTTTTTGAACAAGGGTGTAGCATTTGCAATCCTCTACTTCTCTGGCACCACCCCTGCATCTAAGGAGGTTTGGAAGATCATGGCCAGTGCCTCTGCAATTTCCACCCTTACTTCCCTCAGTATCTTTGGATGCATCTGATCCAGTCCTAGTGGCTTATCAACTTAAGTACAACCAGCCTATCTAATACCTCCTCATTTTTTAGCATATCCAGTGTCTCAACTAATTCCTCTTTCACTATGACTTGGGCAATATCTTCTTCCTTGGTAAAGGTGGATGCAAGTACTACATACGAACTAGGAGCAGGGGTAGGCCATTCGGCCCCTTGAGTCTGCTCTGCCATTCTATAATATCATGGCTGATCTGTTTATGGACTCAACTCCACTTTCCTGCCTACCGCTGATACCCCATGATGCCCTTGTTTGTCAAGAATATGTCTACCTCTGACTTAAAAACATTCAATGACCCTACCTCCACTGCTTTCTGGGGAAGACAGTTCCACAGACTCATGATCCTCAGAGAGAAAAAATTTCTCCTCATCTCTGTCTTAAATGGGAGAGCCCTTATTTTTAAACTGTGCCCCCTAGTTTTAGCTCTCCCGTAAGAGGAAACATCCTTTCAACATCCACCCTATCAAGTTCCCTTCACCGTGTCTCCCTCCAATTCTTTGTGCACCTTGTTTTTCCTCTCTATTGTTACCTTCTGGTTCCGACACCCCTGCCAAGTTAGTTTAAACCGTCCCCAGTAGCACTAGCAAACCATCCCACAAGGGCATTGGTCCCGGCTGTGTTCAGGAGTAACATGTCTGGGCTGTACAGGTTCCAGCTCCCCCAGAATTGGCACAGTGTCCCAGGAATCTAAAGCCCCACCCCTACCCCACACCATCTCTACAGCCATGCATTCATTTGCTTTATCCTCCTATTTCTATACTTACCAGCCAGTGGTATCGGGAGTAACAAAGACATTACTAACTTTGAGCTCCTGCTACCTAGTTTCTTTCCTACCTCCCTAAACTCTGCCTGCAGAATCTCATTCCTCTTTCTACCTATATGGTTGATACCAAGATGGACCACAACTGCTTGCTGTACTCTCTACCCTTTCAGAGTTCTCTGCAGCCACTCAATGACCACTCAGTGACATCCTTGACCCTGGCACCAGGAAGGCAACATGCCATCCTGGATTCATGTCTGCGGCTGCAGAAACACCTGTCTGTTCCCTAACTATTGAATCCCCTGTCACTTCTGATTTCCCAGTTTTCCTCCTGCCCCCTGTATAGCTGAGCCACCCGTGGTGCCGTGTACTTGGCTCTGGCTGCATTACTCAGAGGAACCATTCCTCTCGCCAGTATTCAGAACAATATTCAGAGATGCACACAAGGGAGTCCTGCACTGCCTGCCTGGTCTTCCTTGACTGTCTGGCGCATTCCCTCTCTGCCTTCATACCCTTAAACTGCGGGGTGACCATATCTATAAACATGCTTTCCACGAAACTCTGAGCCTTGCAGATGCACCACAGTGACACCAGCTGCCACTTGAGCTCAGACCTGGAGCCAGAGCAGCTGCAGCTGACGACACTTCCTGCACATGTGGTTGTCCAGGACATGAGAAGAACCCTGGAGTTCCCACGTGGAACAGGATGCGCACTCCACAGTTCTGAGCTGAAATATTTTTATTTAACTCTTATTATCGAAAAACTTTGGATTTTAATTTACTGAAAAATTGAGAACCCTTTTAGTGTTACGAAGTCCGTTATTTAATTTTAACTTTATCCCTAGATCTGGTTGATTAATTGAGCACTGAATTTAATTATATGATGAATTATCAAATTGGCTTTAGTTTTTAAGTTTGTGCTAATTAATTGCTCAAGTCTTACTTTATAGTTGATTTAGATTAAGTTAAAAGTTACTAGTATATTGACCCCATGTAACTCCTTATCCTGTGATGACGCTTTGTGATTTTCTTTTTCTCCTCCCGTTGGGTTCAGACTCACAACTCACAGCCCAATCTGCTCCAGGGCCTGTTCGGCGATGCCAATAAAGAATCTCAGAAGAGGGACTCAAACCCACACCTCTGAGAAAGATTACGACCTTAGTGCAGGGCCTTAGACCACTCAGCCATTCTGACTGCTACAGATATCAGTATCTTTCCATGGATACTGCCTGACGTGCTGAATATTTCCAGCCTTCTCTGTTTTTATTTTCAAATTTCCAGCCTGTGCAGTATTTTGTCTGTTGTTTCATTCTGCCTGAGTCTGCAACAGAAAGAAACTAAATCAGAATCCAGAAAATGAAGATTGGGAGACAAACCTCTCCTTATAGGAATGGCGGGAATGATTCCCCAGAAGGAAAATGGTGACAACTTCTCCCCCGCCTTGTTTGGGCAGAGGGCAGACTGCAGCCTGCCCTGGGGCAGGGTAATCCCTGTGTTCTCAAATTGTAGATTCATGGAACAAAGATGTACATTACCAGTTGCCCTGATCAGTGATGCCCCTGTTGTGTTTGTTGCACTATGATATTGTCTTTCCAGTTCATTTTAATGCCTCCTTTCTGTCTGTGCAGGTACCACACTGGCTCCTTGGCATTTGGGTCTCTCCTCTTAGCCACTGTCCAGGTTATTAGAGTTATATTGGAATATATAGATCAGAAAATGAAAGGTAAAAGACATCGGAAACTTTAAACTCCAACTTTACATTAGCTTTACAGGCATAAGCCTGTAAATCCTTCAATTTCTCACCAGTTCTTTTTAAGTATTATTTCAAGCTGAATTGGTTGATGTGTATTGATATTACATGTCCTGATATGCTTTATTCTATGTGAGTAGAGTATGAAAGTTTCCATTTGTGGTTTACAGGTGCACAGAACAAAATAGCACAATTTATATTATCCTGCCTGAAATGTTGCTTCTGGTGTTTGGAGAAATTCCTGAAGTTTTTGAACAGGAATGCTTATATAATGGTGAGTGTTCACCTTATTTCAACATTGTGTTGCTCTACTTGCAGGAATTGTTCACTTATAGCCTCCCTTGGCTCCATGGTGAGATGACCTAATCATTTATCTCATTGCTGTTTCGGGGATCTTGCTGTGTGAAAAATTGGTTCCCAAGTTTCCCTGTGGTCTCTCTGTATTCCTCTCTCTCTCCCCCCACCCCATCTCCTGCTCTTTCCTCTTCTCTGTCCCTATCTGTCTCTCTCCCTCTCTCTCCTTCTCTGACTCTATCACTCCTACATGCCCCCTCTGTCTCTGTCCCTGTCTCTCACTCCCCCCTTCTTTGTTCCTGTCTATCCCTGTCTCCCTCCCTCTCTCCCTCCTACCCCCTCTCTCGCTCTCTCTCTCGCTTTGCTCCTCCCTCTCGTTCTCTCCCTCCCTCTCGCCCTCTCTCGCCCTCTCCCTCCCTCTCGCTCGCTCCCTCCCTCCCTCTCTCCCTCTCCATCGCCCTCTCGCTCGCTCCCTCCCTCCCCCCTCGCCCTCTCCCGCTCTCTCGTTCCCTCCCTGTCCGTCTCTCCCACCCCCTCTCTCTTCCCACCCCCTCTCTCTTCCCACCCCCTCTCTCTTCCCACCCCCTCTCTCTTCCCACCCCCTCTCTCTTCCCACCCCCTCTCTCTTCCCACCCCCTCTCTCTTCCCACCCCCTCTCTCTTCCCACCCCCTCTCTCTTCCCACCCCCTCTCTCTTCCCACCCCCTCTCTCTTCCCACCCCCTCTCTCTTCCCACCCCCTCTCTCTTCCCACCCCCTCTCTCTTCCCACCCCCTCTCTCTTCCCACCCCCTCTCTCTTCCCACCCCCTCTCTCTTCCCACCCCCTCTCTCTTCCCACCCCCTCTCTCTTCCCACCCCCTCTCTCTTCCCACCCCCTCTCTCTTCCCCCTCCCCCCCTCTCTTCCCCCACTCACCCCCCCTCTCTTTTTCCACTCACCCCCCCTCTCTTTTTCCACTCACCCCCCCTCTCTTTTTCCACTCACCCCCCCTCTCTTTTTCCACTCACCCCCCCTCTCTTTTTCCACTCACCCCCCCTCTCTTTTTCCACTCACCCCCCCTCTCTTTTTCCACTCACCCCCCCTCTCTTTTTCCACTCACCCCCCCTCTCTTTTTCCACTCACCCCCCCTCTCTTTTTCCACTCACCCCCCCTCTCTTTTTCCACTCACCCCCCCTCTCTTTTTCCACTCACCCCCCCTCTCTTTTTCCACTCACCCCCCCTCTCTTTTTCCACTCACCCCCCCTCTCTTTTTCCACTCACCCCCCCTCTCTTTTTCCACTCACCCCCCCTCTCTTTTTCCACTCACCCCCCTCTCTTTTTCCACTCACCCCCCCTCTCTTTTTCCACTCACCCCCCCTCTCTTTTTCCACTCACCCCCCCTCTCTTTTTCCACTCACCCCCCCTCTCTTTTTCCACTCACCCCCCCCTCTCTTTTTCCACTCACCCCCCCCTCTCTTTTTCCACTCACCCCCCCCTCTCTTTTTCCACTCACCCCCCCCCTCTCTTTTTCCACTCACCCCCCCCCTCTCTCTCTCTCTCCTACCTCCCTCCCTTTCTGTCTCTCTCGCCCTGGTTCTCCTTTCCCCCATCACTTCCACCCCCGTCCTGTGTCTGTCTCTATTACAGACAGGGAAGGCCACACCTCAAATCACTGGTCTGTACTGAGCTGGCTGCTCTCATACAGGGTGCTGCTGTGCCAGTCAGGGCGCTACTATGTGTAACTACTTTCTGATGAAAGGTCACAGACCTGAAAGGTTAACTTTGCTTCTCTCTCCACAGATGCTGTAGAGTATTTCGAGCACTTTTTGTTTTTGTTTCTTTCTTTTTACACTTGGTCTCGAATGTTTCCATGCTCAGGAGAGGAGTGCTGGCCAGGTTTGTGGCTCTTGTTCTCTCTGATCTTCCATAGCTCCTGATGGAAAGGTCTTGGGCATGAATGGTGGGTGAAGATACAACTGAGCTCGTACTACCTCCACATTCGAGCAACTTGCTGCACTCACTGTCTGTGTTCAGAATGGCCACTTTTGTGAGATATCAAACAGAACCTGTAGCCCATGAGGGTTAGCAGAGTGAGGAAAGGGGCTGAAGGTGAAAATAAATGAGGAAAGATTGATCAATATTGTTATTGCTGTTTCGTTCCATCAGATTGCCGTTTATGGGAACAACTTCTGCACCTCAGCAAAGAATGCGTTCTTCTTACTGATGAGAAATATCATTCGGTGAGTGTAAAGTAAAGCGGTGGGAATGGGCGCAGTGAGTATGAGTGAGTGCAGTGATGAAATCCAGTCAGTGAGTGTGCAGTGTGAAGTGATGAGGTTCAGGCGGCGAGTGTGAAGTGATGGGGTTCAAGCGGCGAGTGTGAAGTGTTGGGGTTCAGGCAGGGAGTGTGAAGTGATGAGGTTCAGGCAGGGAGTGTGAAGTGATGGGGTTCAGGCAGGGAGTGTGAAGTGATGGGGTTCAAGCGGCGAGTGTGAAGTGTTGGGGTTCAGGCAGGGAGTGTGAAGTGATGGAGTTCAGGCGGCGAGTGTGAAGTGATGGGGTTCAGGCAGGGAGTGTGAAGTGATGGGGTTCAAGCGGCGAGTGTGAAGTGTTGGGGTTCAGGCAGGGAGTGTGAAGTGATGAGGTTCAGGCAGGGAGTGTGAAGTGATGGGGTTCAGGCAGCGAGTGTGCAGTGTGAAGTGATGGGGTTCAGGCAGCGAGTGTGCAGTGATGAGGTTCAGGCGGAGAGTGTGCAGTGTGAAGTGATGGGGTTCAGGCAGGGAGTGTGAAGTGATGAGGTTCAGGCGGAGAGTGTGCAGTGATGAGGTTCAGGTGGCGAGTGTGCAGTGTGAAGTGATGGGGTTCAGGCAGGGAGTGTGAAGTGATGGGGTTCAGGCAGGGAGTGTGAAGTGATGGGGTTCAGGCAGGGAGTGTGAAGTGATGGGGTTCAGGCGGCGAGTGTGAAGTGATGGGGTTCAGGCGGCGAGTGTGAAGTGATGGGGTTCAGGCAGGGAGTGTGAAGTGATGGGGTGCAGGCAGGGAGTGTGAAGTGATGGGGTTCAGGCAGAGAGTGTGAAGTGATGGGGTTCAGGCAGGGAGTGTGAAGTGATGGGGTTCAGGCAGGGAGTGTGAAGTGATGGGGTTCAGGCAGGGAATGTGAAGTGATGGGGTTCAGGCAGGGAGTGTGAAGTGATGGGGTTCAGGCAGGGAGTGTGAAGTGATGGGGTTCAGGCAGGGAGTGTGAAGTGATGAGGTTCAGGCAGGGAGTGTGAAGTGATGGGGTTCAGGCGGCGAGTGTGAAGTGATGGGGTTCAGGCGGCGAGTGTGAAGTGATGGGGTTCAGGCAGGGAGTGTGAAGTGATGGGGTGCAGGCAGGGAGTGTGAAGTGATGGGGTTCAGGCAGAGAGTGTGAAGTGATGGGGTTCAGGCAGAGAGTGTGAAGTGATGGGGTTCAGGCAGGGAGTGTGAAGTGATGGGGTTCAGGCAGGGAGTGTGAAGTGATGAGGTTCAGGCAGGGAGTGTGAAGTGATGGGGTTCAGGCAGGGAGTGTGAAGTGATGGGGTTCAGGCAGGGAGTGTGAAGTGATGAGGTTCAGGCAGGGAGTGTGAAGTGATGGGGTTCAGGCAGGGAGTGTGAAGTGATGGGGTTCAGGCAGGGAGTGTGAAGTGATGGGGTTCAGGCAGGGAGTGTGAAGTGATGAGGTTCAGGCAGGGAGTGTGAAGTGATGGGGTTCAGGCAGAGAGTGTGAAGTGATGGGGTTCAGGCAGAGAGTGTGAAGTGATGGGGTTCAGGCAGGGAGTGTGAAGTGATGAGGTTCAGGCAGGGAGTGTGAAGTGATGGGGTTCAGGCAGAGAGTGTGAAGTGATGAGGTTCAGGCAGGGAGTGTGAAGTGATGAGGTTCAGGCAGGGAGTGTGAAGTGATGAGGTTCAGGCAGGGAGTGTGAAGTGATGGGGTTCAGGCAGAGAGTGTGAAGTGATGAGGTTCAGGCGGCGAGTGTGAAGTGATGAGGTTCAGGCGGCGAGTGTGAAGTGATGAGGTTCAGGCAGGGAGTGTGAAGTGATGGGGTTCAGGCAGGGAGTGTGAAGTGATGGGGTTCAGGCAGGGAGTGTGAAGTGATGGGGTTCAGGCAGGGAGTGTGAAGTGATGAGGTTCAGGCAGGGAGTGTGAAGTGATGAGGTTCAGGCAGGGAGTGTGAAGTGATGAGGTTCAGGCAGGGAGTGTGAAGTGATGGGGTTCAGGCAGAGAGTGTGAAGTGATGAGGTTCAGGCGGCGAGTGTGAAGTGATGGGGTTCAGGCAGGGAGTGTGAAGTGATGGGGTTCAGGCGGCGAGTGTGAAGTGATGGGGTTCAGGCAGGGAGTGTGAAGTGATGGGGTTCAGGCAGGGAGTGTGAAGTGATGGGGTTCAGGCAGGGAGTGTGAAGTGATGGGGTTCAGGCAGGGAGTGTGAAGTGATGAGGTTCAGGCAGGGAGTGTGAAGTGATGGGGTTCAGGCAGGGAGTGTGAAGTGATGAGGTTCAGGCGGCGAGTGTGAAGTGATGGGGTTCAGGCGGCGAGTGTGAAGTGATGGGGTTCAGGCAGGGAGTGTGAAGTGATGGGGTTCAGGCAGCGAGTGTGAAGTGATGAGGTTCAGGCAGGGAGTGTGAAGTGATGGGGTTCAGGCAGGGAGTGTGAAGTGATGGGGTTCAGGCAGGGAGTGTGAAGTGATGGGGTTCAGGCGGCGAGTGTGAAGTGATGGGGTTCAGGCAGCGAGTGTGAAGTGATGAGGTTCAGGCAGGGAGTGTGAAGTGATGGGGTTCAGGCGGCGAGTGTGAAGTGGAGGTTCAGGCAGGGAGTGTGAAGTGATGGGGTTCAGGCAGGGAGTGTGAAGTGATGGGGTTCAGGCAGCGAGTGTGAAGTGATGGGGTTCAGGCAGCGAGTGTGAAGTGATGGGGTTCAGGCGGCGAGTGTGAAGTGATGGGGTTCAGGCGGCGAGTGTGAAGTGATGAACTAGCACAGAATATAAAGACAGATAGCAAAAGTTTCTATAAATATATAAAACGAAAAAGAGTGGCTAAAGTAAACATTGCTCCTTTCGAGGATGAGAAGGGGAATTTAGTTATGGGATATGATGAAATGGCCGAGGCATTGAACAGGTATTTTGTATCGGTCTTCACAGTGGAGGACATGGCAGTAATTGACAAAGAGACGAACGTAGTTGAGGACCTGGAAACAATCATTATTACGGAAGAGGTAGTGTTGGGCAAGCTAATGGAGCTAAGGATTGATAAGTCTCCTGGCCCTGATGGAATGCATCCCAGGGTACTAAAAGAGATGGCGGGAGAAATAGCAGGTGCACTGGCGGAAATTTTCCAAAATTCGCTGGACTCTGGGTTAGTCCCAGCAGATTGGAAAACAGCAGATGTGACGCCACTGTTTAAAAAGGGAGGTAGACAAACGATGGGGAATTATAGACCGGTTAGCTTAACCTCTGTAGTGGGGAAGATGCTTGAGTCTATTATCAAGGAAGTAATAGCAGGGCATCTCGATAGAAATTGTCCCGTTGGGCAGACGCAGCATGGGTTCATGAAGGGCAGGTCACGCTTGACAAATCTTTTGGAAGTCTATGATGACATTACGGGCAAGGTGGACAATGGGGACCCAGTGGATGTGGTGTACCTAGATTTCCAAAAGGCCTTCGACAAGGTGCTGCACAAGAGGCTGCTGCATAAGATAACGATGCATGGCGTCAGGGGTAAAGTATTAGCATGGATAGAGGATTGGTTGACTAACAGGAAGCAGAGAGTGGGGATAAATGAGTGCTATTCTGGTTGGCAATCAATCACTAGTGGTGTGCCTCAGGGATCGGTGTTGGGACCGCAAATATTTACAATTTATATAGATGATTTGGAGTTGGGGACCACGTGTAGGGTGTCAAAGTTTGCAGATGACACTAAGATGAGTGGCAGAGCAAAGTGTGCAGATGACTGTGAAACTTTGCAGAGGAACATAGATACATTGAGTGAGTGGGCAAAGGTCTGGCAGATGGAATACAATGTTAATAAATGTGAAGTCATTCATTTCGGCAGGAGTAACAGTAAAAGGGATTATTACTTGAATGGTAAAAAGTTGCAGCATGCTGCTATGCAGAGGGACCTGGGTGTCCTTGTGCATGAATCGCAGAAGGTTGGTCTGCAGGTACAGCAAGTAATTAGGAAGGCAAATGGAATTTTGTCCTTCATTGCTAAAGGGATTGAGTTTAAAAGCAGAGAGGGTATGTTGCAGCTGTGTAAGGTACTGGTGAGGCCGCACCTGGAGTACTGTGTGCAGTTTTGGTCTCCTTACTTGAGAAAGGATGTACTGGCACTGGAGAGGGTGCAGAGGAGGTTCACTAGGTTGATTCCGGAGTTGAGGGGGTTGGCTTATGAGGAGAGACTGAGTAGATTGGGATTATATTCATTGGAATTCAGAAGAATGAGGGGGGATCTTATAGAAACATATAAAATTATGAAGGGAATAGATAAGATACAAGTAGTGAGGATGTTTCCACTGGCAGGTGAAGCTAGGACAAGAGGGCATAGCCTCAAGATTAGAGGGAGCAGATTTAGGACTGAATTAAGAAGGAACTTCTTCACCCAGAGGGTTGTTAATCTATGGAATTCCTTGCCCAGTGAAGTAGTTGACGCTTCTTCAGTAAACGTTTTTAAAGCTAAGGTAGATATCTTTTTGAACAATAAAGGAATTAAGGGATACGGTGAGAGCGCGGGTAAGTGGATCTGAGTCCACGAAAAGATCAGCCATGATCTTATTGAATGGCGGAGCAGGCTCGAGGGGCCGGACGGCCTACTCCTGCTCCTAGTTCTTATGTTCTTATGAGGTTCAGGCGGCGAGTGTGAAGTGATGAGGTTCAGGCGGCGAGTGTGAAGTGATGAGGTTCAGGCGGCGAGTGTGAAGTGATGAGGTTCAGGCGGCAAGTGTGAAGTGATGAGGTTCAGGCGGCGAGTGTGAAGTGATGAGGTTCAGGCGGCGAGTGTGACGTGATGAGGTTCAGGCGGCGAGTGTGAAGTGATGAGGTTCAGGCGGCGAGTGTGAAGTGATGGGGTTCAGGCAGGGAGTGTGAAGTGATGAGGTTCAGGCGGAGAGTGTGAAGTGATGAGGTTCAGGCGGAGAGTGTGAAGTGATGGGGTTCAGGCGGAGAGTGTGAAGTGATGAGGTTCAGGCAGCGAGTGTGAAGTGATGGGGTTCAGGCAGGGAGTGTGAAGTGATGAGGTTCAGGCGGCGAGTGTGAAGTGATGGGGTTCAGGCAGCGAGTGTGCAGTGTGAAGTGATGGGGTTCAGGCAGCGAGTGTGAAGTGATGGGGTTCAGGCAGCGAGTGTGCAGTGCTGAGGTTCAGGCGGCGAGTGTGCAGTGTGAAGTGATGGGGTTCAGGCAGCGAGTGTGAAGTGATGGGGTTCAGGCAGCGAGTGTGAAGTGATGGGGTTCAGGCAGCGAGTGTGAAGTGATGAGGTTCAGGCGGCGAGTGTGCAGTGTGAAGTGATGGGGTTCAGGCAGGGAGTGTGAAGTGATGGGGTTCAGGCAGCGAGTGTGAAGTGATGGGGTTCAGGCAGGGAGTGTGAAGTGATGGGGTTCAGGCGGCGAGTGTGAAGTGATGGGGTTCAGGCAGCGAGTGTGAAGTGATGAGGTTCAGGCAGGGAGTGTGAAGTGATGGGGTTCAGGCAGGGAGTGTGAAGTGATGGGGTTCAGGCAGGGAGTGTGAAGTGATGGGGTTCAGGCGGCGAGTGTGAAGTGATGGGGTTCAGGCAGCGAGTGTGAAGTGATGAGGTTCAGGCAGGGAGTGTGAAGTGATGGGGTTCAGGCGGCGAGTGTGAAGTGGAGGTTCAGGCAGGGAGTGTGAAGTGATGGGGTTCAGGCAGGGAGTGTGAAGTGATGGGGTTCAGGCAGCGAGTGTGAAGTGATGGGGTTCAGGCAGCGAGTGTGAAGTGATGGGGTTCAGGCGGCGAGTGTGAAGTGATGGGGTTCAGGCGGCGAGTGTGAAGTGATGAACTAGCACAGAATATAAAGACAGATAGCAAAAGTTTCTATAAATATATAAAACGAAAAAGAGTGGCTAAAGTAAACATTGCTCCTTTCGAGGATGAGAAGGGGAATTTAGTTATGGGATATGATGAAATGGCCGAGGCATTGAACAGGTATTTTGTATCGGTCTTCACAGTGGAGGACATGGCAGTAATTGACAAAGAGACGAACGTAGTTGAGGACCTGGAAACAATCATTATTACGGAAGAGGTAGTGTTGGGCAAGCTAATGGAGCTAAGGATTGATAAGTCTCCTGGCCCTGATGGAATGCATCCCAGGGTACTAAAAGAGATGGCGGGAGAAATAGCAGGTGCACTGGCGGAAATTTTCCAAAATTCGCTGGACTCTGGGTTAGTCCCAGCAGATTGGAAAACAGCAGATGTGACGCCACTGTTTAAAAAGGGAGGTAGACAAACGATGGGGAATTATAGACCGGTTAGCTTAACCTCTGTAGTGGGGAAGATGCTTGAGTCTATTATCAAGGAAGTAATAGCAGGGCATCTCGATAGAAATTGTCCCGTTGGGCAGACGCAGCATGGGTTCATGAAGGGCAGGTCACGCTTGACAAATCTTTTGGAAGTCTATGATGACATTACGGGCAAGGTGGACAATGGGGACCCAGTGGATGTGGTGTACCTAGATTTCCAAAAGGCCTTCGACAAGGTGCTGCACAAGAGGCTGCTGCATAAGATAACGATGCATGGCGTCAGGGGTAAAGTATTAGCATGGATAGAGGATTGGTTGACTAACAGGAAGCAGAGAGTGGGGATAAATGAGTGCTATTCTGGTTGGCAATCAATCACTAGTGGTGTGCCTCAGGGATCGGTGTTGGGACCGCAAATATTTACAATTTATATAGATGATTTGGAGTTGGGGACCACGTGTAGGGTGTCAAAGTTTGCAGATGACACTAAGATGAGTGGCAGAGCAAAGTGTGCAGATGACTGTGAAACTTTGCAGAGGAACATAGATACATTGAGTGAGTGGGCAAAGGTCTGGCAGATGGAATACAATGTTAATAAATGTGAAGTCATTCATTTCGGCAGGAGTAACAGTAAAAGGGATTATTACTTGAATGGTAAAAAGTTGCAGCATGCTGCTATGCAGAGGGACCTGGGTGTCCTTGTGCATGAATCGCAGAAGGTTGGTCTGCAGGTACAGCAAGTAATTAGGAAGGCAAATGGAATTTTGTCCTTCATTGCTAAAGGGATTGAGTTTAAAAGCAGAGAGGGTATGTTGCAGCTGTGTAAGGTACTGGTGAGGCCGCACCTGGAGTACTGTGTGCAGTTTTGGTCTCCTTACTTGAGAAAGGATGTACTGGCACTGGAGAGGGTGCAGAGGAGGTTCACTAGGTTGATTCCGGAGTTGAGGGGGTTGGCTTATGAGGAGAGACTGAGTAGATTGGGATTATATTCATTGGAATTCAGAAGAATGAGGGGGGATCTTATAGAAACATATAAAATTATGAAGGGAATAGATAAGATACAAGTAGTGAGGATGTTTCCACTGGCAGGTGAAGCTAGGACAAGAGGGCATAGCCTCAAGATTAGAGGGAGCAGATTTAGGACTGAATTAAGAAGGAACTTCTTCACCCAGAGGGTTGTTAATCTATGGAATTCCTTGCCCAGTGAAGTAGTTGACGCTTCTTCAGTAAACGTTTTTAAAGCTAAGGTAGATATCTTTTTGAACAATAAAGGAATTAAGGGATACGGTGAGAGCGCGGGTAAGTGGATCTGAGTCCACGAAAAGATCAGCCATGATCTTATTGAATGGCGGAGCAGGCTCGAGGGGCCGGACGGCCTACTCCTGCTCCTAGTTCTTATGTTCTTATGAGGTTCAGGCGGCGAGTGTGAAGTGATGAGGTTCAGGCGGCGAGTGTGAAGTGATGAGGTTCAGGCGGCGAGTGTGAAGTGATGAGGTTCAGGCGGCAAGTGTGAAGTGATGAGGTTCAGGCGGCGAGTGTGAAGTGATGAGGTTCAGGCGGCGAGTGTGACGTGATGAGGTTCAGGCGGCGAGTGTGAAGTGATGAGGTTCAGGCGGCGAGTGTGAAGTGATGGGGTTCAGGCAGGGAGTGTGAAGTGATGAGGTTCAGGCGGAGAGTGTGAAGTGATGAGGTTCAGGCGGAGAGTGTGAAGTGATGGGGTTCAGGCGGAGAGTGTGAAGTGATGAGGTTCAGGCAGCGAGTGTGAAGTGATGGGGTTCAGGCAGGGAGTGTGAAGTGATGAGGTTCAGGCGGCGAGTGTGAAGTGATGGGGTTCAGGCAGCGAGTGTGCAGTGTGAAGTGATGGGGTTCAGGCAGCGAGTGTGAAGTGATGGGGTTCAGGCAGCGAGTGTGCAGTGCTGAGGTTCAGGCGGCGAGTGTGCAGTGTGAAGTGATGGGGTTCAGGCAGCGAGTGTGAAGTGATGGGGTTCAGGCAGCGAGTGTGAAGTGATGGGGTTCAGGCAGCGAGTGTGAAGTGATGAGGTTCAGGCGGCGAGTGTGCAGTGTGAAGTGATGGGGTTCAGGCAGGGAGTGTGAAGTGATGGGGTTCAGGCAGCGAGTGTGAAGTGATGGGGTTCAGGCAGGGAGTGTGAAGTGATGGGGTTCAGGCGGCGAGTGTGAAGTGATGGGGTTCAGGCAGGGAGTGTGAAGTGATGGGGTTCAGGCAGGGAGTGTGAAGTGATGGGGTTCAGGCAGGGAGTGTGAAGTGATGGGGTTCAGGCAGGGAGTGTGAAGTGATGAGGTTCAGGCAGGGAGTGTGAAGTGATGGGGTTCAGGCAGGGAGTGTGAAGTGATGAGGTTCAGGCGGCGAGTGTGAAGTGATGGGGTTCAGGCGGCGAGTGTGAAGTGATGGGGTTCAGGCAGGGAGTGTGAAGTGATGGGGTTCAGGCAGCGAGTGTGAAGTGATGAGGTTCAGGCAGGGAGTGTGAAGTGATGGGGTTCAGGCAGGGAGTGTGAAGTGATGGGGTTCAGGCAGGGAGTGTGAAGTGATGGGGTTCAGGCGGCGAGTGTGAAGTGATGGGGTTCAGGCAGCGAGTGTGAAGTGATGAGGTTCAGGCAGGGAGTGTGAAGTGATGGGGTTCAGGCGGCGAGTGTGAAGTGGAGGTTCAGGCAGGGAGTGTGAAGTGATGGGGTTCAGGCAGCGAGTGTGAAGTGATGGGGTTCAGGCAGCGAGTGTGAAGTGATGGGGTTCAGGCAGCGAGTGTGAAGTGATGGGGTTCAGGCGGCGAGTGTGAAGTGATGGGGTTCAGGCGGCGAGTGTGAAGTGATGAACTAGCACAGAATATAAAGACAGATAGCAAAAGTTTCTATAAATATATAAAACGAAAAAGAGTGGCTAAAGTAAACATTGCTCCTTTCGAGGATGAGAAGGGGAATTTAGTTATGGGATATGATGAAATGGCCGAGGCATTGAACAGGTATTTTGTATCGGTCTTCACAGTGGAGGACATGGCAGTAATTGACAAAGAGACGAACGTAGTTGAGGACCTGGAAACAATCATTATTACGGAAGAGGTAGTGTTGGGCAAGCTAATGGAGCTAAGGATTGATAAGTCTCCTGGCCCTGATGGAATGCATCCCAGGGTACTAAAAGAGATGGCGGGAGAAATAGCAGGTGCACTGGCGGAAATTTTCCAAAATTCGCTGGACTCTGGGTTAGTCCCAGCAGATTGGAAAACAGCAGATGTGACGCCACTGTTTAAAAAGGGAGGTAGACAAACGATGGGGAATTATAGACCGGTTAGCTTAACCTCTGTAGTGGGGAAGATGCTTGAGTCTATTATCAAGGAAGTAATAGCAGGGCATCTCGATAGAAATTGTCCCGTTGGGCAGACGCAGCATGGGTTCATGAAGGGCAGGTCACGCTTGACAAATCTTTTGGAAGTCTATGATGACATTACGGGCAAGGTGGACAATGGGGACCCAGTGGATGTGGTGTACCTAGATTTCCAAAAGGCCTTCGACAAGGTGCCGCACAAGAGGCTGCTGCATAAGATAACGATGCATGGCGTTAGGGGTAAAGTATTAGCATGGATAGAGGATTGGTTGACTAACAGGAAGCAGAGAGTGGGGATAAATGAGTGCTATTCTGGTTGGCAATCAGTCACTAGTGGTGTGCCTCAGGGATCGGTGTTGGGACCGCAATTATTTACAATTTATATAGATGATTTGGAGTTGGGGACCACGTGTAGGATGTCAAAGTTTGCAGATGACACTAAGATGAGTGGCAGAGCAAAGTGTGCAGATGACTGTGAAACTTTGCAGAGGAACATAGATACATTGAGTGAGTGGGCAAAGGTCTGGCAGATGGAATACAATGTTAATAAATGTGAAGTCATTCATTTCGGCAGGAGTAACAGTAAAAGGGATTATTACTTGAATGGTAAAAAGTTGCAGCATGCTGCTATGCAGAGGGACCTGGGTGTCCTTGTGCATGAATCGCAGAAGGTTGGTCTGTAGGTACAGCAAGTAATTAGGAAGGCAAATGGAATTTTGTCCTTCATTGCTAAAGGGATTGAGTTTAAAAGCAGAGAGGTTATGTTGCAGCTGTATAAGGTACTGGTGAGGCCGCACCTGGAGTACTGTGTGCAGTTTTGGTCTCCTTACTTGAGAAAGGATGTACTGGCACTGGAGAGGGTGCAGAGGAGGTTCACTAGGTTGATTCCGGAGTTGAGGGGGTTGGCTTATGAGGAGAGACTGAGTAGATTGGGATTATATTCATTGGAATTCAGAAGAATGAGGGGGGATCTTATAGAAACATATAAAATTATGAAGGGAATAGATAAGATACAAGTAGTGAGGATGTTTCCACTGGCAGGTGAAGCTAGGACAAGAGGGCATAGCCTCAAGATTAGAGGGAGCAGATTTAGGACTGAATTAAGAAGGAACTTCTTCACCCAGAGGGTTGTTAATCTATGGAATTCCTTGCCCAGTGAAGTAGTTGACGCTTCTTCAGTAAACGTTTTTAAAGCTAAGGTAGATATCTTTTTGAACAATAAAGGAATTAAGGGATACGGTGAGAGCGCGGGTAAGTGGATCTGAGTCCACGAAAAGATCAGCCATGATCTTATTGAATGGCGGAGCAGGCTCGAGGGGCCGGACGGCCTACTCCTGCTCCTAGTTCTTATGTTCTTATGAGGTTCAGGCGGCGAGTGTGAAGTGATGAGGTTCAGGCGGCGAGTGTGAAGTGATGAGGTTCAGGCGGCGAGTGTGAAGTGATGAGGTTCAGGCGGCGAGTGTGAAGTGATGAGGTTCAGGCGGCGAGTGTGAAGTGATGAGGTTCAGGCGGCGAGTGTGAAGTGATGAGGTTCAGGCGGCGAGTGTGAAGTGATGGGGTTCAGGCCGGCGAGTGTGAAGTGATGAGGTTCAGGCGGCGAGTGTGAAGTGATGAGGTTCAGGCGGCGAGTGTGAAGTGATGAGGTTCAGGCGGAGAGTGTGCAGTGATGGGGTTCAGGCGGAGAGTGTGAAGTGATGAGGTTCAGGCAGCGAGTGTGAAGTGATGGGGTTCAGGCCGACGAGTGTGAAGTGATGAGGTTCAGGCCGGCGAGTGTGAAGTGATGAGGTTCAGGCGGCGAGTGTGAAGTGATGAGGTTCAGGCCGGCGAGTGTGAAGTGATGAGGTTTAGGCGGCGAGTGTGAAGTGATGAGGTTCAGGCGGCAAGTGTGAAGTGATGAGGTTCAGGCAGGGAGTGTGAAGTGATGAGGTTCAGGCGGAGAGTGTGAAGTGATGAGGTTCAGGCGGAGAGTGTGAAGTGATGAGGTTCAGGCGGCGAGTGTGAAGTGATGAGGTTCAGGCGGAGAGTGTGAAGTGATGGGGTTCAGGCGGAGAGTGTGCAGTGGGGTTCAGGCAGCGAGTGTGAAGTGATGGGGTTCAGGCAGCGAGTGTGAAGTGATGAGGTTCAGGCAGCGAGTGTGCAGTGTGAAGTGATGGGGTTCAGGCAGCGAGTGTGCAGTGTGAAGTGATGGGGTTCAGGCAGCGAGTGTGCAGTGATGAGGTTCAGGCGGAGAGTGTGCAGTGTGAAGTGATGGGGTTCGGGCAGCGAGTGTGAAGTGATGGGGTTCAGGCGGAGAGTGTGCAGTGATGAGGTTCAGGTAGCGAGTGTGCAGTGTGAAGTGATGGGGTTCAGGCAGCGAGTGTGAAGTGATGGGGTTCAGGCGGAGAGTGTGAAGTGATGGGGTTCAGGCAGGGAGTGTGAAGTGATGGGGTTCAGGCGGAGAGTGTGCAGTGATGGGGTTCAGGCAGGGAGTGTGAAGTGATGGGGTTCAGGCAGGGAGTGTGAAGTGATGAGGTTCAGGCAGGGAGTGTGAAGTGATGGGGTTCAGGCGGAGAGTGTGCAGTGATGGGGTTCAGGCAGCGAGTGTGAAGTGATGGGGTTCAGGCAGCGAGTGTGAAGTGATGAGGTTCAGGCGGAGAGTGTGAAGTGATGAGGTTCAGGCGGCGAGTGTGAAGTGATGAGGTTCAGGCGGAGAGTGTGAAGTGATGAGGTTCAGGCGGAGAGTGTGAAGTGATGGGGTTCAGGCGGAGAGTGTGCAGTGATGGGGTTCAGGCGGAGAGTGTGCAGTGATGGGGTTCAGGCAGGGAGTGTGAAGTGATGGGGTTCAGGCAGGGAGTGTGAAGTGATGAGGTTCAGGCAGGGAGTGTGAAGTGATGGGGTTCAGGCGGAGAGTGTGCAGTGATGAGGTTCAGGTGGCGAGTGTGCAGTGTGAAGTGATGGGGTTCAGGCAGCGAGTGTGAAGTGATGGGGTTCAGGCAGCGAGTGTGCAGTGTGAAGTGATGGAGTTCAGGCAGCGAGTGTGCAGTGATGAGGTTCAGGCGGAGAGTGTGCAGTGATGAGGTTCAGGTGGCGAGTGTGCAGTGTGAAGTGATGGGGTTCAGGCAGCGAGTGTGCAGTGATGAGGTTCAGGCAGCGAGTGTGCAGTGATGAGGTTCAGGCAGCGAGTGTGAAGTGATGGGGTTCAGGCGGAGAGTGTGCAGTGATGGGGTTCAGGCGGAGAGTGTGAAGTGATGGGGTTCAGGCAGCGAGTGTGCAGTGTGAAGTGATGGGGTTCAGGCAGCGAGTGTGCAGTGATGAGGTTCAGGCGGCGAGTGTGCAGTGATGAGGTTCAGGCGGAGAGTGTGAAGTGATGGGGTTCAGGCAGTGAGTGTGCAGTGATGAGGTTCAGGCGGCGAGTGTGCAGTGATGGGGTTCAGGCGGAGAGTGTGAAGTGATGGGGTTCAGGCAGCGAGTGTGAAGTGCTGAGGTTCAGGCAGCGAGTGTGAAGTGATGGGGTTCAGGCAGGGAGTGTGAAGTGATGGGGTTCAGGCAGGGAGTGTGAAGTGATGAGGTTCAGGCAGGGAGTGTGAAGTGATGGGGTTCAGGCGGAGAGTGTGCAGTGATGAGGTTCAGGTGGCGAGTGTGCAGTGTGAAGTGATGGGGTTCAGGCATCGAGTGTGAAGTGATGGGGTTCAGGCAGCGAGTGTGCAGTGTGAAGTGATGGAGTTCAGGCAGCGAGTGTGCAGTGATGAGGTTCAGGCGGAGAGTGTGCAGTGATGAGGTTCAGGTGGCGAGTGTGCAGTGTGAAGTGATGGGGTTCAGGCAGCGAGTGTGCAGTGATGAGGTTCAGGCGGCGAGTGTGCAGTGATGAGGTTCAGGCGGAGAGTGTGAAGTGATGGGGTTCAGGCAGTGAGTGTGCAGTGATGAGGTTCAGGCGGCGAGTGTGCAGTGATGGGGTTCAGGCGGAGAGTGTGAAGTGATGGGGTTCAGGCAGCGAGTGTGAAGTGCTGAGGTTCAGGCAGCGAGTGTGAAGTGATGGGGTTCAGGCAGGGAGTGTGAAGTGATGGGGTTCAGGCAGGGAGTGTGAAGTGATGAGGTTCAGGCAGGGAGTGTGCAGTGATGGGGTTCAGGCGGAGAGTGTGCAGTGATGAGGTTCAGGTGGCGAGTGTGCAGTGTGAAGTGATGGGGTTCAGGCAGCGAGTGTGAAGTGATGGGGTTCAGGCAGCGAGTGTGCAGTGTGAAGTGATGGAGTTCAGGCAGCGAGTGTGCAGTGATGAGGTTCAGGCGGAGAGTGTGCAGTGATGAGGTTCAGGTGGCGAGTGTGCAGTGTGAAGTGATGGGGTTCAGGCAGCGAGTGTGCAGTGATGAGGTTCAGGCAGCGAGTGTGCAGTGATGAGGTTCAGGCAGCGAGTGTGAAGTGATGGGGTTCAGGCGGAGAGTGTGCAGTGATGGGGTTCAGGCGGAGAGTGTGAAGTGATGGGGTTCAGGCAGCGAGTGTGCAGTGTGAAGTGATGGGGTTCAGGCAGCGAGTGTGCAGTGATGAGGTTCAGGCGGCGAGTGTGCAGTGATGAGGTTCAGGCGGAGAGTGTGAAGTGATGGGGTTCAGGCAGTGAGTGTGCAGTGATGAGGTTCAGGCGGCGAGTGTGCAGTGATGGGGTTCAGGCGGAGAGTGTGAAGTGATGGGGTTCAGGCAGCGAGTGTGAAGTGCTGAGGTTCAGGCAGCGAGTGTGAAGTGATGGGGTTCAGGCGGCGAGTGTGAAGTGATGAGGTTCAGGCGGCGAGTGTGAAGTGATGGGGTTCAGGCAGCGAGTGTGAAGTGATGGGGTTCAGGCAGCGAGTGTGAAGTGATGGGGTTCAGGCAGCGAGTGTGAAGTGATGGGGTTCAGGCAGCGAGTGTGCAGTGATGGGGTTCAGGCAGCGAGTGTGCAGTGTGAAGTGATGGGGTTCAGGCAGCGAGTGTGCAGTGTGAAGTGATGGGGTTCAGGCAGCGAGTGTGCAGTGATGGGGTTCAGGCAGCGAGTGTGCAGTGTGAAGTGATGGGGTTCAGGCAGCGAGTGTGCAGTGATGGGGTTCAGGCAGCGAGTGTGCAGTGATGAGCTGCCAATGCAGTTTGGCTGCAGTTAAGTATCGGGTGTTGTATTTTCTAACAGGGTGATCGTTCTGGACAAAGTCACGGATTTCCTGCTCTTTCTGGGCAAGCTGCTTATTGTTGGAGCAGTGGGTCAGTACATATTTAATTCCACGCTCTGCTCTCTGTACGTTAGAGATGTTTTTGCTGTTTGTTTTTAAGTGAATCTCCTACTATTTGGCATTAAAGTCATAGAGTCGTCGGGTTATACAGCACGTTGTGCTGAGTAAACGGATCTCGGGCAGGACTGTGGTGTTGGCTTCAAAGAACAGAAATCCCATCAGGGATCCTGCTCCCACTCCCTGCCCAGCAAGATTTAGTGCCGTCAGGTGAGGGGAGAACAAATCTCACTAAATAAATGACAGAAAAGTTCAAATTGATCCTTTACTTAAAATACTAACCGTTCTGAAATTCATGAAATTAGTCCTGCATCCTGTTCCCATTGCGTACTTCATACCTGGTTAGTCAGGTGTGCTTTGGGCAGTGAGGTGAGCTGATCATACCCAAGATTATGAACCTGGTTTGAGTAGGGCCCATGAGTGGCAAACTTGGGTGTGATACTGGGCCATACAAACCCAGAAAGTCTTGGGTTTCATGCTGTTATGTGAATAGTGTGTAGCTGTTCCCATATCTTTATAGGTCTGCAGGTTTTATGCAGCTTTGGTTAATGATACAGTGGTTGTTATACATTGTGAGGCTAGAAATAGGAAGATAGTGCAGCTAAACACGTGGCTGAGCAGCTGGTGTAGAAGGGAGGGTTTCAGATATCTGGACCATTGGGCTCTCTTCAGGGACAGATGGGACCTATACAAGAAGGACGGGTTGCATCTAAACTGGAAGGGCACTAATATCCTGGCTGCAAGGTTTGCTAGCGTCACTCGGGAGGGTTTAAACTAGTGTGGCAGGGGGGTGGGAACCAGAGCAGTAGGACAGCTAGTGAAGTAAATGAGGAGGACATAGTAAATAAGGCCAGTAGGACTAAGAGGAAGAGCAGGCAGGGAGATGTTGCTGAGCACAGCGGGACTGGTGGTCTGAAGTGCATTTGTTTCAATGCGAGAAGTATGACAGGTAAGGCAGATGAACTTAGAGCTTGGATTAGTACTTGGAAATATGATGTTGTTGCTATTACAGAGACTTGATTGAGGGAAGGGCAGGATTGGCAGCTAAATGTTCCAGGCTTTAGAAGCTTCAGGCGGGATAGAGGGGGATGTAAAAGGGGTGGGGGAGTTGCATTACTGGTTAAGGAGAATATCACAGCTGTACTGCGGGAGGACACCTCAGAGAGGTCATGCAGCGAGGCAATATGGGTGGAGCTCAGGAATAGGAAGGGTGCAGTCACGATGTTGGGGGTTTACTACAGGCCTCCCAACAGCCAGCGGGAGGTAGAGGAGCAGATATGTAGACAGATTTTGGAAAGATTTAAAGGTAACAGGGTTGTAGTGGTGGGTGATTTTAACTTACCCAATATTGACTGGGACTCACTTAGTGCTAGGGGCTTGGATGGGGCAGAATTTGAGAGGAGCATCCAGGAGGGCTTCTTGAAACAGTACGTAGATAGTCCAACTAGGGATGGGGCCATTCTGGACCTGGTATTGGGGAATGAGCCGGGCCAGGTGGTCGAAGTTTCAGTGGGGGAGCATTTCGGGAGCAGTGACCATAATTCCATATGTTTTAAGGTACTTGTGGATAAGGATAAGAGTAGTCCTCGGGTGAAGGTGCTAAATTGGGGGAAGGCTAATTATAACAATATTATGCAGGAACTAAAGAATTTAGATTGGGGGCGGCTGTTTGAGGGTAAATCAACATCTGACATGTGGGAGTCTTTCAAACGTCAGCTGATTAGAATCCAGGACCAGCATGTTCCTGTGAGGAAGAAAGACAAGTTTGGCAAGTTTCGGGAAGCTTGGATAACACTGGATATTGTGAGCCTAGTCAAAAAGAAAAAGGAAGCATTTGTAAGGGCTGGAAGGCTAGGAACAGATGAAAGACAGTAGGAAGGAACTTAAGCAAGGAGTTAGGAGGGCTAAAAGGGGTCATGAAAAGTCATTGGCTAACAGGATTAAGGAAAATCCCAAGCCTTTTTATACATATATAAAGAGAAAGAGGGTAACCAGGGAGAGGGTTGGCCCACTCAAGGACAGAGTTGGGAATCTATGCGTGGAGCCAGAAGAAATGGGCAAGGTGCTAAATGAGTACTTTGCATCAGTATTCACCAAGGAGAAGGACTTGGTGGATGATGAGCCTAGGGAAGGGAGTGCAGATAGTCTCAGTCATCTCATTATCAAAAAGGAGGAGGTGTTGGGTGTCTTGCAAAGCATTAAGGTAGATAAGTCCCCAGGGCCTGATGGGATCTACCCAAGAATACTGAGGGAGGCAAGGGAAGAAATTGCTGGGGCCTTGACAGAAATCTTTGCATCCTCATTGGCTACAGGTGAGGTCCCAGAGGACTGGAGAATAGCCAATGTTGTTCCTTTGTTTAAGAAGGGTGGCAAGGATAATCCAGGAAATTATAGGCCGGTGAGCCTTACGTCAGTGGTAGGGAAACTATTAGAGAGGATTCTTCGGGACAGGATTTACTCCCATTTGGAAACAAACAAACTTATTAACTAGAGACAGCATGGTTTTGTGAAGGGGAGGTCGTGTCTTACTAATTTGATTGAGTTTTTTGAGGAAATGACGAAGATGATTGATGAGGGAAGGGCGGTGGATGTTGTCTATATGGACTTTAGTAAAGCCTTTGACAAGGTCCCGCATGGTAGACTGGTGCAAAAGGTGAAGGCACACGGGATCAGAGGTGAGCTGGCAAGATGGATACAGAACTGGCTCAGTCACAGAAGACAGAGGGTAACAGTGGATGGGTGTTTTTCTGAATGGAGGGATGTGACTAGTGGTGCAGGGATCAGTGCTGGGACCTTTGCTGTTTGTAGTATATATAAATGATTTGGAGGAAAATGTAACTGGTCTGATTAGTAAGTTTGCGGATGACACAAAGGTTGGTGGAGTTGCGGATAATGATGAGGATTGTCAGAGGATATAGCAGGATATAGATCGGTTGGAGACTTGGGCGGAGAAATGGCAGATGGAGTTTAATCCGGACAAATGTAAGGTAATGCATTTTGGAAGGTCTAATGCAGGTTGGAGGTATACAGTAAATGGCAGAACCCTTCGGAGTATTGACAGGCAGAGAGATCTGGGCGTACAGGTCCACCGGTCACTGCAAGTGGCAACAGGATAAGGTAGTCAAGAAGGCATACGGCATGCTTGCCTTCATCGGTCGGGGCGTAGAGTATAAAAATTGGCGAGTCATGTTGCAGCTGTACAGAACCTTAGTTAGGCCACACTTAGAATATTGCGTGCAATTCTGGTTGCTACACTACCAGAAGGACGTGGAGGCTTTGGAGAGGGTACAGAGGAGGTTTACCAGGATGTTGCCTGGTCTGGAGGGCATTAGCTATGAGGAGAGGTTGGAAAAACTCTGATTGTTTTCACTGGAAGGACGGAGGTGGAGGGGCGACATGATCGAGGTTTACAAAGTTATGCGCGGCATGGACAGAGTGGATAGTCAGAAGCTTTTTCCCAGGGTGGAAGAGTCAGTTACTAGGGGACATAGGTTTAAGGTGCGAGGGGCAAAGTTTAGAAGGGATGTGCGAGGCAAGTTTTTTACACAGAGGGTGGTGAGTGCCTGGAACTTGCTGCCAGGGGAGGTGGTGGAAGCAGATACGATAGCGACGTTTAAGAGACATCTTGACAAATATATAAACAGGAAGGGAATAGAGGGATATGGGCCCCGGAAATGCAGAAGGTGTTAGTTACGGCAGGCATCAAGACCGGCACAGGTTTGGAGGGCCGAATGGCCTGTTCCTGTGCTGTACTGTTCTTTGTTCTTTGTGACCGTTTCTGTAGAGTTGCAGGAGCCATTGTTGTTTGAGTGCTTGACTCCCAACCTGAGTACAATTAGTGGGAGCTGGCAGGTTGCCTTGTCCCCTCACTTCTTGGAGCTGTGTGCCTCCTTGTCCCCTCACTACCAGAATCCATTCCTGAGCCCGAGGGCTGATGAAAACTGTGATGAGTAGGGACATTCCATTGACCGACCAAACCTAGTTCACTAGTGACAGCGTGGCACGGCAAGGCACCTATGATACTCGGCCATACAAATGCAGTAAGTCTCTGGCTCCGAGCCTGGTCTAAGTTTGCTGGTCTAGTCGAGGCAGTGCTTGGTGCTGCAACTTCCCTCAGCACCCTGGGCTAAAGAGGGGAAGTAGCCGGAGTATTTGACCCTGCTCACCTGTGGTGCATGGTGAGAATTGGTTCGGGGTCCGGTGTGTAATAAGTTGCTGACACTTACTGGATAAGCTCCCACTTTAAGATGAAGCATCCAGGTGGAATCATACCTCAGTGAGATTCCATTCTTTCAGGAGAGTATGGGGTAAACACTGATCAGGGCTCTGCTCCTGGCTGCATGATAGTCCATAGTTTGCGGATCTTTCAGAGTAGAGCATGGCCCATTCTGTCACCCTGCTCACTTGTCCTTGTGCATTCGGGATAATTACTGAATGATTTTCTTCCTTCTGATCTCCAGGCGTTCTTGGATTCTTCTTCTTCACCAATCGAATAACGATAATTGAGGACAAGGCACCAACTCTGAATTATTACTGGGTTCCACTGCTGGTGAGAAAGATCCATCGGTGCTTGCTTTAAGTATGGTCTGTCCCACACACCCCCTTTCATGCTGGAGGTCCAACAAGAACGTGGCTCTGAGAACATGTAGTCTTATTGGTCTTACACTGTTGTAGATATTTAAATGGAAATAAAGACGGTGCTCAATGTGTTATACAATAAGTAACTAAGCCATACAGATTGGCAAGATCCCATACCTTTAACCCTCACTCTGCACTACGAACATACAAATTAGGAGCAGGAGTAGACCACTCGGCCCTTCGAGCCTGCTCCGCCATTCAATAAATTCATGGCTGAACTGATTACTCCACATTTCCACTTACCCCCGATAACCTAGGACTCTAGGGTGTTGATAAGGTAAGCTTTTTATTTAAAACTTCAGTCCGTCGGATTGCTAAGCGAACAAGTTTTGACTTTTTTTTTCGTTTGGTTTTTCAGTAGATTTATTGGGAATCTAGAATAGTGGGAATGGAGGTAAAGGCAGTTGTATGTTCCTCCTGCAGAATGTGGGAGGTAGGGGTCGCCAAGAGTGTCCCTGCTGACTGCATCTGCGGGAAGTGCACCCAACTCCAGCTCCTCGCAGACCGCGTTAGGGAACTGGAGCTGGAGCTGGATGAACTTCGGATCATTCGGGAGGCGGAGGGGATTATTGACAGGAGTTATAGGGAGGCAGTCACACCTCAGGTAAAAGAAGTAGGTAGATGGGTTACCGTCAGGGGAAGGAAAGGGAACCAGCAGGCAGTGCAGGGATCCCCTGTGGCCGTTTCCCTCAACAACAGGTATACCGTTTTGGATACTGTTGGGGGGGACGACTTACCAGGGGTAAGCAATGGGGTGCAGGTCTCTGGCACAGAGTCTGTCCCTGTTGCTCAGAAGGGAAAAGGGAAGAGGAGCAGAGCATTAGTCATTGGGGACTCCATAGTTAGGGGAACAGATAGGAGGTTCTGTGGGAACGAGAGAGACTCACGGTTGGTGTGTTGCCTCCCAGGTGCCAGGGTACGTGATGTCTCCGATCGTGTTTTTGGGATCCTTAAGGGGGAGGGGGAGCACCCCCAAGTCGTGGTCCACATAGGCACCAACGACATAGGTAGGAAGAGAGATGGGGATTTAAGGCAGAAATTCAGGGAGCTAGGGTGGAAGCTTAGAGCGAGAACAACCAGAGTTGTTATCTCTGGGTTGTTGCCTGTGCCACGTGCTAGCGAAGAGAGGAATAGGGAGAGAGAGGAGTTGAACACGTGGCTGCAGGGATGGTGTAGGAGGGAGGGTTTTGGTTTCCTGGATAATTGGGGCTCTTTCTGGGGTAGGTGGGACCTCTACAAACAGGATGGTCTTCACCTGAACCAGAGGGGTACCAATATCCTGGGGGGGAGATTTGTTAGTGCTCTTCGGGGGGGTTTAAACTAAATCAGCAGGGGAATGGGAACCTAAATTGCAGTGCCAGTGTACAGGCTGTTGAGAGTAGTGAGGTAGGGGATAAGGTTACAGGGACGCAAGAGGGCACTGGCAAGCAAGAACTTGGTTTAAAGTGTGTCTACTTCAACGCCAGGAGCATCCGGAATAAGGTGGGTGAGCTTGCAGCATGGGTTGGTACCTGGGATCCTGATGTTGTGGCCATTTCGGAGACATGGGTAGAGCAGGGGCAGGAATGGATGTTGCAGGTTCCGGGATTTAGATGTTTCAGAAAGAACAGAGAAGAGGGTAAAAGAGGGGGGGGTGTGGCATTGTTAATCAAGGAAAGTATTACAGCGGCAGAAAGGACGTTTGAGGACTCGTCTACTGAGGTAGTCTGGGCCGA
Organism: Heterodontus francisci; assembly: GCF_036365525.1. Classification (NCBI taxonomy): domain Eukaryota; kingdom Metazoa; phylum Chordata; class Chondrichthyes; order Heterodontiformes; family Heterodontidae; genus Heterodontus; species Heterodontus francisci. The sequence goes on from NC_090413.1 coordinate 30,759,564, forward strand.
GGTTAGAAACAGGAGAGGAGAGGTCACCCTGTTGGGAGTTTTCTATAGACCTCCGAATAGTTCCAGAGATGTAGAGGAAAGGATAGCGAAGATGATTCTCGACAGGAGCGAGAGTAACAGGGTAGTGGTTATGGGGACTTTAACTTTCCAAATATTGACTGGAAATACTATAGTTCGAGTACTTTAGATGGGTCTGTTTTTGTCCAGTGTGTGCAGGAGGGTTTTCTGACACAGTATGTAGACAGGCCAACCAGGGGCGATGCCACATTGGATTTGGTACTGGGTAATGAACCCGGCCAGGTGCTTGATTTAGATGTAGGTGAGCACTTTGGCGATAGTGATCACAATTCGGTTAGGTTTACCTTAGCGATGGGCAGGGACAGGTATATACCGCAGGGCAAGAATTATAGCTGGGGGAAAGGAAATTATGACGCGATTAGGCAAGATTTAGGATGTGTAGGATGGGTAAGGAAACTGCAGGGGATGGGCACAAACGAAATGTGGAGCTTATTCAAGGAGCAGCTAATGCGTGTCCTTGATAAGTATGTACCTGTCAGGCAGGGAGGAAGTTGTCGAGCAAGGGAGCCGTGGTTTACTCAAGAAGTTGAAGCGCTTGTCAAGAGGAAGAGGGCGGCTTATGTTAGGATGAGACGTGAAGGCTCAGTTAGGGCGCTTGAGAGTTACAAGCTAGCCAGGAAGGATCTAAAGGGAGGGCTAAGAAGAGCAAGGAGAGGACACGAGAAGTCATTGGCGGATAGGATCAAAGAAAACCCTAAGGCTTTCTATAGGTATATCAGGAATAAACGAATGATAAGAGTTAGAACAGGGCCAATCAAGGATAGTAGTGGGAAGTTGTGTGCGGAATCAGAGGAGATAGGGGAAGCGTTAAATGAATATTTTTCGTCAGTATTTACAGTAGAGAAAGAAAATGTTGCCGAGGAGATTACTGAGATACAGCCTACTAGGCTAGATGGGATTGAGATTCACAAGGAGGAGGTGTTAGCAATTTTGGAAAGAGTGAAAATAGATAAGTCCCCTGGGCCAGATGGGATTTATCCTAGGATTCTCTGGGAAGCCAGGGAGGAGATTGCAGAGCCGTTGTTGTTGATCTTTAAGTCGTCATTGTCGACAGGAGTAGTGCCGGAGGACTGGAGGATAGCAAATGTTGTCCCCTTGTTCAAGAAGGGGAGTAGAGACAGCCCTGGTAATTATAGACCTGTGAGCCTTACTTCGGTTGTGGGTAAAATGTTGGAAAAGGTTATAAGAGACAGGATTTATAATCATCTTGAAAAGAATAAGTTCATTTGCGATAGTCAGCACGGTTTTGTGAAAGGTAGGTCGTGCCTCACAAACCTTATTGAGTTTTTCGAGAAGGTGACCAAACAGGTGGATGAGGGTAAAGCCGTGGATGTGGTGTATATGGATTTCAGTAAGGCGTTTGATAAGGTTCCCCACGGTAGGCTATTGCAGAAAATACGCAAGTATGGGGTTGAAGGTGATTTAGAGCTTTGGATCAGAAATTGGCTAGCTGAAAGAAGACAGAGGGTGGTGGTTGATGGCAAATGTTCATCCTGGAGTTTAGTTACTAGTGGTGTACCGCAAGGTTCTGTTTTGGGGCCACTGCTGTTTGTCATTTTTATAAACGACCTGGATGAGGGTGTAGAAGGGTGGGTTAGTAAATTTGCGGATGACACGAAGGTCGGTGGAGTTGTGGATAGTGTCGAAGGGTGTTGTAGGGTACAGAGGGACATAGATAGGCTGCAGAGCTGGGCTGAGAGATGGCAAATGGAGTTTAATGCGGAGAAGTGTGAGGTGATTCACTTTGGAAGGAGTAACAGCAATGCAGAGTACTGGGCTAATGGGAAGATTCTTGGTAGTGTAGATGAGCAGAGAGATCTTGGTATCCAGGTACATAAATCCCTGAAAGTTGCTACCCAGGTTAATAGGGCTGTTAAGAAGGCATATGGTGTGTTAGCCTTTATTAGTAGGGGGATCGAGTTTCAGAGCCACGGGGTCATGATGCAGCTGTACAAAACTCTGGTGAGGCCGCACCTGGAGTATTGCGTGCAGTTCTGGTCACCGCATTATAGGAAGGATGTCGAAGCTTTGGAAAGGGTGCAGAGGAGATTTACTAGGATGTTGCCTGGTATGGAAGGAAGGTCTTACGAGGAAAGGCTGAGGGACTTGGGGTTGTTTTCGTTAGAGAGAAGGAGGAGGAGAGGTGACTTAATAGAGACATACAAGATAATCAGAGGGTTAGATAGGGTGGATAGTGAGAGTCTTTTTCCTCGGATGAGGATGGCAAACACGAGGGGACATAGCTTTAAGTTGAGGGGTGAAAGATATAGGACAGATGTCAGAGGTAGTTTCTTTACGCAGAGAGTAGTAGGGGCGTGGAACGCCCTGCCTGCAACAGTAGTAGACTCGCCAACTTTAAGGGCATTTAAGTGGTCATTGGATAGACATATGGATGTAAATGGAATAGTGTAGGTCAGATGATCGGCGCAACATCGAGGGCCGAAGGGCCTGTACTGCGCTGTAATATTCTAATTCTAAAACCTTTCATCCCCTTGCTTATCAAGAATCTATCTACCTCTGCCTTAAAAATATTCAAAGACTCTGCTTCCATTGCCTTTTGAGGAAGAGAATTCCAAAGACTCACGACCCTCTAAAAAGAAAAAATTTCTCCTCATTGCTGTCTTAAAAGGACGACCCCTTATTTTTAAACAGTGACCCCTAGTTCTAGATTCTCCCACAAGGAGAAACATCCTTTCCACATCCACCCTGTCAAGACCTTTCAGGATCTTATATGTTTCAATCAAGTTGCTTCTTACTCCTCTAAATTCCAGCGGATACAAGTCTCGCCTGTCCAATCTTTCCTTGTAAGACAGCCCACCCATTCCAAGTATTAGTCTAGTAAACCTTCTCTGTTCTGCCTCCAACGCATTTACATCCTTCCTTAAATAAGGAGACCAGTACTGGACACAGTAGTCCAGATGTGGTCTCACCAATGCCCTGTATAACTGAAGCAAAACCTCCCTACTTTTGTATTCAATTCCCCTCGCAATAAACGATAACATTCTATTAGCTTTAATAATTATGTGCTGTACCTGCATACTAACCTTTTGCGATTCATGCACTAAGACACCCAGATCCGTCTGCACCTCAGAGCTGTGCAATTTCTCACCATTTCGATAATATGCTTTTTTATTCTTCCTGCCAAAGTGGACAATTTCACACTTTACCACATTATACTGCATTTGCCAGGTCTTTGCCCACTCACTTAACCTATCTATATCCCTTTGTAGCCCCCTTCTGTCCTCTTCACAAGTTACTTTCCTACCTATCTTTGTGTCATCAACAAATTTAGCAACCATACCTTCGGTCCTTTCATTTAAGTCATTTATATAAATTGTAAAAAGTTGAGGCCCCAGCACAGATCCCTGTGGCACACTACTTGTTACAAATTGCCAACCAGAAAATGACCCATTTATGCCTACTCTCTGTTTCCTGTTAGCTAGCCAATCTTCTATCCATGCCAATATGTTACCCCCTACACCATGAGCTTTTATTTTCTGCAATAACCTTTGATGTGACACCTTATCAACTGCCTTCTGGAAATCTAAGTACAATACATCCACCAGTTCCCCTTTATTCACAGCACATGTTAATTCTTCAAAGAACTCCAATAAATTGGTTAAACATGATTTCCCTTTCACAAAACCATGTTGACTCTGCCTGATTACCTTGAATTTTTCTAAATGCCCTGCTATAACATCTTTAATAATAGCTTCTAACATTTTCCCTAAGACAGATGTTAAGCTAACTAGTCTGTAGTTTCCTGCTTTCTGTCTTCCTTTTTGAATAAAGGAGTTACATTCGCTATTTTCCAATCTAACGGAACCTTCCCCGAATCTAGGGAATTTTGGAAAATTAAAACTAACGCATCAACCATCTCACTAGCCACTTCTTTCAACACTCTAGGATGAAGTCCATCAGGACCCGGGGACTTGTCAGCCCGCAGCTCCAACAATTTGTTCAGTACCACTTCCCTGGTGATTGTAATTTTCTTGGGTTCCTCCCTTCCTTCCATTTCCTGACTTAGAGCTAATACTGGAATGTTACTTGCATCCTCAATAGTGAATACCAATGCAAAATATCTGTTCAATTCATCTGCCATCTCCTTATTATCCATTATTAATTCCCCATACTCACTTTCTATAGGACCAATTCTCACTTTGTTAACTTTTCTTTTTTAAATATCTTTAGAAACTCTTACTATCTGTCTTTATATTTCTAGCTAGCTTTCTCTCATACTCTAATTTTACCTTCCTTATCAATCTTTTAGTCATTCGTTGTTGTTTTTTATATTCTGTCCAATCTTCTGACCTGCCTCCTATCTTTGCACAATTATAGGCTTTTTCTTTAAGTTTGATACTATCTTTAACTATTTTAGTTAACCAGGGATGGCGTGTCCCACCCTTGGAATTTTTCTTTCTTGTTGGAATGTATCTATTCTGTGTATTCTGAAATATCCCCTTAAATGTCTGCCACTGCATCTCTATTGACCTATCCCTTAACCTACTTTGCCAGTTCACTTTCACTAGCTCTGCTTCCATGCCCTCATAATTGCCCTTATTTAAGTTTAAAATACCAGACTTGGACCCACTCTTCTCTCCCTCAAACTGAATGTAAAATTCAGTCATATTATGATCGCTGCTACCTAGGGGCACCTTAACTGTGAGGTCATTAATTAACCCTATCTTGTTGCACAATACCAGGTCTATTATAGCCTGCTCTCTGGTTGGCTCCAGAACGTATTGTTCCAAGAAATTATCCCGAAAACATTCTATGTACTCCTCATCTAAGCTACCGCTGCCCATCTGATTTTTCCAGTCTATCTGTAGGTTAAAAACTCCCATAATTAGTGCTGTACCTTTCTGAAAAGCTGCCATTATTTCTTCCTTTATACCCCGTCCTACAGTGTGGTTAATGTTAGGTGGCCTGTACACCACTCCCACCAGTGACTTCTTGCCTTTATGATTTCTCATCTCTACCCAAACTACTTCTACATCCTGATCTCCTGAACTTGGGTAATCTCTCTCTATTGCGCTAATATCATCATTAATTAACAGAGCTCCCTCTCCACCTTTTCCTAGCTTCCTGTCCTTCCTAAGTGCCATGTATCCTTCAATATTCAGGTCCCAATCTATATCGTCCTGCAGCCATGTCTCTGTAATGGTTATCAGATTGTACTTATTTATTTCTATTTGCGCTCTTAGTTCATCTGTTTTGTTTGGAATGCTACGTGCATTCAGATACAGAGCCTTTAGTTTTATCCTTTCATTATTTTTGTAACCTCCAGCCTTATCTGTTGATTGACTCTTAAATTTGTTTGCTGCGTCCCTTCCTGTCACAGTCTATCATTTCCCATATTAATACCTTTCTCTCTTGCCTTGTCTCTACCCCTTGATTTACCATATCTTCCCAAATTTGATCCCTTGCCCCCACTATTCAGTTTAAAACCCTCTCTACTTCCCTAGTTACGCGGCTCAGTAGAACACTGGCCTCAGCACGGTTCAGGTGTAGACCATCCCAATGGTACAGCCACCACTTTCCCCACTACTAGTGCCAGTGCCCACGAACCGGAACCCACTTCGACCACACCAGGCTTTGAGCCACGCATTAATTTCTCTAATCTTATTTACCCTATGCCAATTTGCACTTGGCTCAGGTAATAATCCAGACATTAGAACATAGAACATTACAGCGCAGTACAGGCCCTTCGGCCCTCGATGTTGCGCCGACCTGTGAAACCGTCTGACCTACACTATTCCATTTTCATCCATATGTCTATCCAATGACCACTTAAATGCCCTTAAAGTTTGCGAGTCTACTACTGTTGCAGGCAGGGCGTTCCACGCCCCTCCTACTCTCTGAGTAAAGAAACTACCTCTGACATCTGTCCTATACCTATCACCCCTCAACTTAAAGCTATGTCCCCTCGTGTTTGTCATCACCATCCGAGGAAAAAGACTCTCACTATCCACCCTAACTAACCCTCTGATTATCTTATATGTCTCTATTAAGTCACCTCTCCTCCTCCTTCTCTCTAACGAAAACAACCTCAAGTCCCTCAGCCTTTCCTCGTAAGACCTTCCCTCCATACCAGGCAACATCCTAGTAAATCTCCTCTGCACCCTTTCCAAAGCTTCCACATCCTTCCTATAATGCGGTGACCAGAACTGCATGCAATACTCCAGGTGCGGCCGCACCAGAGTTTTGTACAGCTGCAGCATGACCTCGTGGCTCCGAAACTCGATCCCCCTACTAATAAAAGCTAACACACCATATGCCTTCTTAACAGCCCTATTCACCTGGGTGGCAACTTTCAGGGATTTATGTACCTGGACACCAAGATCTCTCTGCTCATCTACACTACCAAGAATCTTCCCATTAGCCCAGTACTCTGCATTCCTGTTACTCCTTCCAAAGTGAATCACCTCACACTTTTCCGCATTAAACTCCATTTGCTATCTCTCCGCCCAGCTCTGCAGCCTATCTATGTCCCTCTGTAACCTACAACATCCTTCGGCACTATCCACAACTCCACCGACCTTTGTGTCATCCACAAATTTACTAACCCACCCTTCTACACCCTCATCCAGGTCATTGATAAAAATGACAAACAGCAGTGGCCCCAAAACACATCCTTGCGGTACACCACTAGTAACTAAACTCCAGGATGAACATTTGCCATCAACCACCACCCTCTGTCTTCTTTCAGCTAGCCAATTTCTGATCCAAAGCTCTAAATCACCTTCAATCCCATCAAGGACAAAGGCTCTGCAATCTCCTCCCTGGCTTCCCAGAGAATCCTAGGATAAATCCCATCTGGCCCAGGGGACTTATCTATTTTCACACTTTCCAAAATTGCTAACACCTCCTCCTTGTGAACCTCAATCCCATCTAGCCTAGTAGTCTGAATCTCAGTATTCTCCTCGACAACATTTTCTTTCTCTACTGTAAATACAGACGAAAAATATTCATTTAACGCTTCCCCTATCTCCTCTGATTCCACACACAACTTCCCACTACTATCCTTGATTGGCCCTAATCTAACTCTAGTCATTCTTTTATTCCTGATATACCTATAGAAAGCCTTAGGGTTTTCCTTGATCCTATCCGCCAATGACTTCTCGTGTCCTCTCCTCGCTCTTCATAGCTCTCCCTTTAGATCCTTCCTGGCTAGCTTGTAACTCTCAAGCGCCCTAACTGAGCCTTCACGTCTCATCCTAACATAAGCCTTCTTCTTCCTCTTGACAAGCGCTTCAACTTCTTTAGTAAACCACGGCTCCCTCGCTCGACAACTTCCTCCCTGCCTGACAGGTACATACTTATCAAGGACACGCAGTAGCTGCTCCTTGAATAAGCTCCACATTTCGATTGTGCCCATCCCCTGCAGTTTCCTTCCCCATCCTACGCATCCTAAATCTTGCCTAATCGCATCATAATTTCCTTTCCCCCAGCTATAATTCTTGCCCTGCGGTATATACCTGTCCCTGCCCATCGCTAAGGTAAACCTAACCGAATTGTGATCACTATCACCAAAGTGCTCACCTACATCTAAATCTAACACCTGGCCGGGTTCATTACCCAGTACCAAATCCAATGTGGCATCGCCCCTGGTTGGCCTGTCTACATACTGTGTCAGAAAACCCTCCTGCACACACTGGACAAACACTGACCCATCTAAAGTACTCGAACTATAGTATTTCCAGTCAATATTTGGAAAGTTAAAGTCCCCCATAACAACTACCCTGTTACTCTCGCTCCTGTCGAGAATCATCTTCGCTATCCTTTCCTCTACATCTCTGGAACTATTCGGAGGTCTATAGAAAACTCCCAACAGGGTGACCTCTCCTCTCCTGTTTCTAACCTCGGCCCATACTACCTCAGTAGACGAGTCCTCAAACGTCCTTTCTGCCGCCGTAATACTCTCCTTGATTAACAATGCCACACCCCCCCTCTTTTACCATCTTCTCTGTTCTTACTGAAACATCTAAATCCCGGAACCTGCAACATCAATTCCTGTCCCTGCTCTACCCATGTCTCCGAAATGGCCACTACATCGAGATCCCAGGTACCAACCCATGCTGCAAGCTCACCCACCTTATTCCGGATGCTCCTGGCGTTGAAGTAGACACACTTTAAACCAAGTTCTTGCTTGCCAGTGCCCTCTTGCGTCCTTGTAATCTTATCCCTGGCCTCACTACTCTCAACATCCTGTAGACTGGAACTACAATTTAGGTTCCCGTCCCCCTGCTGAATTAGTTTAAACCCCCCCGAAGAGCACTAGCAAATCTCCCCCCCCAGGATATTGGTACCCCTCTGGTCCAGGTGAAGACCATCCTGTTTGTGGAGGTCCCACCTACCCCAGAAAGAGCCCCAATTATCCAGGAAACCAAAACCCTCCCTCCTGCACCATCCCTGCAGCCACGTGTTCAACTCCTCTCTCTCCCTATTCCTCGCTTCGCTATCACGTGGCACGGGCAACAACCCAGAGATAACAACTCTGTTTGTTCTCGCTCTAAGCTTCCACCCTAGCTCCCTGAATTTCTGCCTTAAATCCCCATCTCTCTTCCTGCCTATGTCGTTGGTGCCTATGTGGACCACAACCTGGGGCTGCTCCCCCTTAAGGATCCCAAAAATACGATCCGAGACATCACAAACACTGGCACCTGGGAGGCAACACACCAACCGTGAGTCTCTCTCGTTCCCACAGAACCTCCTATCTGTTCCCCTAACTATGGAGTCCCCAATGACTAAGGCTCTGCTCCGCTTCCCCCTTCCCTTCTGAGCAACAGGGACAGACTCTGTGCCAGAGACCTGTACCCCATTGCTTACCTCTGGTAAGTCTTTCCCCCCCCCCCTACAGGTATCCAAAACGGTATACCTGTCGTTGAGGGAAACGGCCACAGGGGATCCCTGCACTGCCTGCAGGTTCCCTCTCCTTCCCCTGACGGTAACCCATCTACCTACTTCTTTTACCTGAGGTGTGACTACCTCCCTATAACTCCTCTCAATAACCCCCTCCGCCTCCCGAATGATCCGAAGTTCATCCAGCTCCAGCTCCAGTTCCCTAACGCGGTTCTCGAGGAGCTGGAGTTGGGTGCACTTCCCGCAGATGCAGTCAGCAGGGACACTCTTGGCGACCCCTCCCTCCCACATCCTGCAGGAGGAACATTCAACTGCCTTAACCTCCATTCCCACTATTCTAAATTCCCAACAAATCTACTGAAAACCAAAAAAAAAAGTCAAAACTGGTTAGCTTAGCAATCCGACAGACAGAACTTTTTTTTTGGTTAGAGGAGGAGGATGGGTGGGAGACACTACCCGAGTCGTGTTTCGGGTAAAGCAACCGCCCAAATATGTAACCTCACTTACCCAGCAGTCCCGCGTGTGCTCCGCCTATACACGAGAAATGGCTTCCGATTTCTTGGCGCGCCCCTCAAAGCTCTGCTCCCGCTGCGCTCTCTCTCTCTCTCTCTCTCCGTTATTACCTTTGAGGTTCTGCTTCTTAATTTGTCGCCTAGTTCCTCATACTGACTATGTAGAACCTCTTTCCTTGTCCTGCCTATGTCGTTGGTACCTATATGGACCACGACGACCGGATCCTCCCCCTCCCATTGTAAGTTCCTCTGCAGCCCTGAGCAGATGTCCCGAACCCTGACACCAGACAGGCAACACAACTGTCTGGATTCTCGCTCTTTGCTGCAGAGAACAGTGTCAATCCCCCTCACTATACTGTCCCATACTACCACTACATTCCTTTTTCCTCCCTCTACTTGAGTGGCTTCCTGTACCATGGTGCCATGGTCAGGTTGCTCATCCACCCTGCAGCCCCCACTTACATCCAAACAAGCTGAAAGAACCTCACACTTGTTGGACAATCGCAAAGGCCGAGGCTCCTGCACTCCTGCCCTCTGGGTCCCCTTACCTGCCTCAGCTGCAGCCACACTCTCCTGTCCCTGACCAAATGAGATGACCCTATCCTAAGTTAACTGGTCTCACTTGGTACTGCAGTTTGGTTCAATACATCGAGTAAGAGAGGGAAAATTGGTCTAGGTTCCTGGTCCCAATAACAATCTAGTGATCCCTGCTGAAAAATGTACGTGTGTGACATCAGGCGAGGACAGAATCTTTCTTGGATGTGATGTCTGCCATAGTCCAACGGCAATGTTCCCTGTGAGCTGCACGGCAACTCGAAAGTCCCCGTGCAGGCAGTGCACAAGTAGGCCCCTTTAAGTTACTGCGTGTGCATGGCCATGCAAAATTATGTAAAGGGGCTGTGCAATTAAATTGTCCGCACACTCCCAAAAAAAATTAGAGGGTACGTTGTACAATGGCCGCCACTCTCTCTGTTACACAACTAGGATAGCTACATGTATAGTTGAGGTTGCAGAGAGCACCAGAACCCATGAAACTGTACCCTGGGGAGATGCAATGCTTTCAGGGCACGAGAGCGAAACATTGATGAGGGAAGTAACTGTTTCTGAGGAGTGCCGGCATTTGTTACTACTTGTAGGTTGAGTGAGATATGAATCAGTATGAGCAGTGTGGAGAATCCTATCTCCCTATGATTTATCGAACCATAGAACAATTACGACAGAGAAGGTGGCCATTCAGCCCATCGTGTCAGTGCCAGCCAAAAAAACTAGCCGCAATGTTTCGTATATTCCTGGAGCTGGATATAGGAGAGCTGAAAATTTCTTAATTGTGTAACTAACTCCGAGATGGAATGTTGCAGCAGCTCGGAGCCTAGCTGTCTATGGAAAAGCTAACTGACTGAAGCAGTCATATTTTTGCTGTTTCTGTGTTGCAGACTCTGATCGTGGGTTCCTACTTTGTTGCACATGGGTTCTTCAGTGTGTTTGCAATGTGTGTGGACACATTGTTCCTCTGCTTCTGTGAGTATGCCAGTCAGGCACTTTTAATCTGTGTTTTTGAGTAACTCACCGCTGTCGTAACTAAAGGTTGGCCCACAAATTGAGTTCTGATATATGCTTTCCTAATGATGAAAGTTTAGTGTAAACTTTAATAATTGATCTTAAATAATTAAGTATTGTCAGAGACTGAACTGGAAAATTGGATTTGTGTTTTTAAAATCTGACTTTCACTTTAGTCATTGCTGGATGAATTGGTGAGTTTATTTAAGGAACAGCAGAGCTGTACACACCAGGAAGGCCCAGCTTCAATCTCTAGTCTGTGCTGAATTCATTAATCTCAGTTGGAGTGACTGTTTTGGTGCTCCAGTTGGCCTCAGGATGAGACCAGAATTATTTATTTTTCTTTAGAGATACAGCACTGAAACAAGCCCTTCGGCCCACTGAGTCTGTGCCGACCAACAACCACCCATTTATACTAACCCTACAGTAATCCTATATTCCCTACCATCTACCTACACTAGGGGCAATTTACAACGGCCAATTTACCTATCACCTGCAAGTCTTTGGCTGTGGGAGGAAACCGGAGCACCCGGCAAAAACCCACGCGGTCACAGGGAGAACTTGCAAACTCCGCGCAGGCAGTACCCAGAATCGAACCCGGGTCCCTGGAGCTGTGAGGCTGCGGTGCTAACCACTACGCCACTGTGCCGCCCCTAACTGAGACTCCTGCTCCTGATGTCCTATGATTCCTGTTGTATAACGCCTTTGTGTGGATGTTGGCTGAAGGCAGGATCAGGTTTTGTCTTGATACCGTCCAGTAGCTCACTGACCGTCACTGTCTCAGCTGTACCTGCAGATCAACCGTGATCTCATTGAATGGCAGAATGGGCTAAGTGGCCTCTTCCTGTTCCTATGCTCCTAGAATGGACTCTTGGGTGAGGTATTAGAGCCCACTGAATCGTACTCCAGCGAGAGTCAGCATTTCCAGGACACAAGGGGAGAAAACTGGCAAGAAAATAAGTACTGAATTTAGTACTATGCCAGTGAGAGGGTTAAAAAACAGATGATCCAGAGCTGAGACTTTAGGTGTAATTGTCGTGGGGTTTTTTTCATGTTGGCAGCCTGGATTCTGTTAAGCTGCAGCTCAGCCGGAACCAGAATTATTTACAGGGGCATTCTCCTGAACTATCGTGCCAGTATCACTAATGTTTCTGATTTACAAATGTTCTCTGGTCTATCTAGTCATGTTAGCAGGATTAGCCTTACCCTCATCAGTTCATTGAATCTGATCATTTACTTACATTTTTTTCCTCTTTATTTTATCTTTTCTCCTATCTAGTTTTTTTTTGTTTTCTCTGAAACCATTGTTCCCTCCATTGGAATGGAATGGAAATTAAATCTACAAGGCTGGATGGTCTGGATCAAGCACTAATCCACGACCTTTCCCCAGCAGAGTAAGCTAGCCATGGTTAGATCCTCGAACCCAAATGGAATCTGCGTGTGATGCATTCCCAGCTCAACTGAAGCAATTAAGCAGCAATCCTGCAGCGCTCAGTCATAAGTGCTGGGTCAGGCAGCAGTAAATGTGGTCTTGAATCTGCAGCAGTGTCCCTGATGCTGCCATCCTCTGTCTTTGTACATACATCTACAAACATAGAGGTAACCAGCACTTGTGTTTGTTGAGTGTTTCAAGAAGGTGCATGTTTGGTCAATCCTGTCAGCACATTCAGCAGAGTCTATAGAATTTATCGGGACCTTTCCAGTTGTTTCGTTGTGGGGTTGGCTGGACCAGGGTAAGGTCCTGATTTCTAATAGGAGATGTAAAGAGAGGAACATTGAACTACACAGCAAGTCTGCTGGCATCTGGTGAGAGAACAGACGTGTTAATGTTCTAAGTGTAGATCTTTCGCCAGCCTCTCTCCAGATACCGGCGTACATATATTTCTAGCTGCCTCTTTTTCTCGTGATCCCTAATTGCTAATTGCTGGCTGACAGCCTGAGCTCTGTCTGTACTTTTGTGTGAAATAGTCTCCTTTTATTGACTCTGATCATTACCTGCTTCTTTCTCTTTTTTACACTTTCTCTTCTTTCCTCTTTTGCTCTTGCACTATCTCCCTCCGTTCATCACTTCTGCACGGGGATGTGTTTGGATTCTTCTACTTTTCCTCTGCTGCTGTCTCGGTGCCGGGAAACCAGGTGAAGATCTGGAGCGGAATGACGGCTCTCTGGAGAGACCATACTACACATCACCGGAGCTGCGCGACATTCTGTACAGAAAAGAATGTGACTCTCTTCAGACACCACAGATGCAGGAAGAGTGACAAAGAGCTTCTGGAACGAGGCAGAGTCACTTCTATTAGATCAATCATGAACCCCATTAGTCAGACACCCCCGGGAGGACCCTGTCACTAAACTATTGGCCCTTGTTATGTCTCTGCAAAATTCCTCTCATTAGTAATATTACATAACAGTGTGAAGTTGGGAATGTTTCTGTCACTACTGGTACTTTGGAAGCCATTTTCTTTCCCAAAAGGTAATCAAGTTATGGAATGAACTCGTAGGATAGAGAGTGAACAGGTCTAATGAAGTAATTAACTGTTTTTCTGGAGAAAGAAGGGATTGAGGGATAAGGTAGGAGGATGGTAGGTGGGGGTTGATTATGAAAGAAAGGACAAACTAGTTGGACCTAATTGCCAGTGCCTAAAGATTCTTATAGATGCACGTTTGAAATCACTGTGCTAGTTTAATAAAGACTTTAAATTGTACACATAAAGTAATGTAATATTAGGCATTTAATTACTAATATCTCTGTCATTCCTACACTTAAATTCCTTTGCAGTCTAACACTTGAACCGGAAACAATCTGTCTCTATTTGACCAACCTTCAGCTGCTAAAGATTTGCTTTTCTGAGCAGCACCCTCCAATGAGGAGCCACCGATCTGAGAGGCTGCTTTGGCAGGTCAGGGTTGACTGTAGTAGGTGTTTGTATACTAATGCTGCACCCAGTTTCTCAATTCTAACAGGACTGGGATTTGTTAGATTCTTGTTTATAAATGTGGTTGTGATATTGCTGTTCATGCAGTGGAAGACCTGGAGAGGAATGATGGATCGAATGAGAGACCCTATTTTATGTCCAAGGCACTCCTGAAGATCCTGGGGAAAAAAAATGAATGAGGACTTTTGAGTGCAGCCTGCAGCTCAGAACAAGCCTGTACCTAAGGAACATGGAGTCTCACTGGATCAACCCTGCCACTAACAGTGCATGGAGCAAGACTACCGGAACATAGAGAATGTTAAAGCTCCAGCCTTTGCGTGCTCTTAGCATCTGCTAGGGTCCACTTTGTGAGAGTTTTGTCTGCATTACAGCTGTGTCCAGCTGCACCCTACTGTGCCAAAAAAGGGTTATGGTTTGTGATAAAATTAGGTTATCATCTGAGAGACGCTGTGTTTTATAAATAAAAAAGAGGAAGAAAAGTCCACCTATCTGTGGTTGTACCTGGCTGACACCTGTCTCACACTTCCTGCTCTGATCACCATATAGTGACATGGGCAGGTTCAAATGGCATTAATAAACTCCAGAGCTGTATTTTCAGCTGGGTTTTGGTGCACTATGGTCTGGCTTTAGTGATCTGGTTAGCTACAACTGACGATATGGTTTACACATTCTCGTCTGTTAAATATGTGGTTTACTGTCTCTCTATTTGTAAGTCTATACATGCTAAATTTTCTGTCCTCACCACCCTTGCCCTCCCCGCACCCCCCCCCCCCCTCACCTCCTAATGGTGTTGGCTGTTGCTGTGGTACGGTTTCAGGGGTGCTGGACGCTGTCCAGTACCTCACCCTTGTATTTCAAGTGTGAGGCTACAGAGTGAGTCTTTTATAAACTGCTTAAAAACATTTTTGAGATATGCATTCAATGTCTTCTGCTTCATCTCTGAAGTTAGTGCAATTTATGTCAGTGGTAAGAGTGTCCGTAGTCTTCGAAACAAAAGGAGCCTGAAATGTCAGAGTGTGCTTTATATTGCTGCAGCTCCTGGGACTTGCTACAAGTTGTCTTGGTTTGTTTACTGGCTGAAGCCAGTGAGTAACTCAGTTAGGGATGTTTTAATCATGTGCTCTTCACACTGTTACAGACAACACATTTGTCTAAAGAAAACTGCCACCATTTTGCCCACGAGGTTTAGTATCGTGTCCAGTCCCTTATGCCACTGCAGTTAAGTGACAGAACCTTGCGTTCATATGTTAAGGGTAAGAATGAGGTGTTGGTTTTTTAAATGATATTTTCTGAGGGCCTTGTTAAATCCAAGTGGTGGAAACAAACCTTCCTCAATCAGAGACGGCTCAGCCTAACTAAGAAGCAGCTTGTTTGTTTATTATGTTTCCAAAAGGATGTTTTTTAACAGATGACATATATAGTTTTACTGTATAAATGAGACTGCAATGTTGACTGACTTTAAATGAGTTTGTGTCTAGATATTGCTTGCTCATACATATATAACTCATCGTGTTTAGCCAATCTCTTATTTTGCATGCCACAGTTATCAGCCAGTCATATAAATTGTTAATGTTCCTTTTGTAACCGAAGGGGGCTGTTTGGATGTATTAATGTCATCAGTTGTTGGAATTTATACCTGTCCTGTAGCAGATTGATCCCACAGGATTGGTTCTTGCTATAGAGAGTGTTCCAAGTAAAATTAAAAGCGCCTGATTATATCATTTATTCTATAACAATTTCTGTCTCTGCTTTCTTTCATTTATTTATCTGCATGAAGATTGTATAGATCCAATAAATTATAATTTCAATAACTTGGGTTGCTAAGATTTGTCAAGTCCAAAAACAGTCAGTCATTATGGCACAGAAGAGGACATTCAGCCCTTTGCGTTCATGCCGATTCTGTAGAGCAATCCAGTCAGTCATATTCCCCCATTCTATCCCCCTTGCCCTGCAAATTTATTCCCCTCAAGTACCCATCCAATTACCTTTTGAAATCATTAATCATCTCTGCTTCCACCACCCTCGTAGGCAGAGAGCTCCAGGTCATTACCACTCACTATGTGAAAAAATTCTTCCTCATATCCACCAACCCCACTCTGTTTCTCTTGCCCAAAACCTTACTTCTGTGTCCCCTAGTCCTTGCACCATCATCTAATGGCAACAGCTTTTCTTTGTACACCTTATCTAAACCTATCATAATCTTGCACATCTCAGTCAAATCTCCCCTCAACCTCCTTTGCTCCAAGGAGAACAACCCCAGCTTCTCCAACATAACCCTGTAGCTAAAATCCCTCATCCCTGGAACCATTCTAGTAAATCTCCTCTGCACCCTCACATGCTTTTGAAATTGTGGTGACCAGAACTAGATCCAATACTCTAGTTGTCCTGCTATCTTCAAGGATCTGTACACATGAACCCCCAGGTCCCTCTGACCCTGCACACACTCTAGAACTGTGCTATTAAGTCTATTGCCTCTCCTTAGCTTTTCTGCCAAATTAAATCTAATTTGCTCCTTGTCTGCCCATTCTGCTAGCCTATCTATGTTCTGTTGCAGTCGCTTTGGATCATCCTCACTGTTTGTCACACCTCCAAGTTTGGTATCATCGGCATATTTTGAAATTTGACTCTGTACTGCAAAATTCAAGTTGTTTTTATATCAAAAAAAGCAGTGGTCCCAGCACTGACCTTGGGAGGAACACCACTGTCTACCATCCTCCAGCCTGAAAAACAACCATTTACCACGACCACTGTTTTCTGTCCTTAAGCCAATTTTTTATCCAAGCTGACACTGACCCTCCTATTCCATGAGCCTCAATTTTGTTAACCAGCCTTTTATGTGGTACTTTGTCAAACGCTTTCTTAAAGTCCATATAGACAACATCCGTTGCTTTCCCTCTATCAATCTTCTCTGTTACTTCATTAAAAAATTCAATTAGGTTGTCAAACACAAGCTGCTTTTTACAAATCCGTACTGCTTCTCCTTAATTAACTCAAACCTGTCCAAGTGCCTGTTGATTTCTTCCCTGATTACTGTTTCTAAAGCCTTACCCACCACTGATGTTAAACTGACTGGCCTGTAGTTACTAGGAATGTCCTTACATCCTTTCTTGAATAAGGGTGTCACATTTGCCTCCAATCCTCTGACATCTCCTCCATATCTAGGGAAGATAGGAAGATTATGGAAAGCCCTTCCGTTATCTCCATCCCCACTTCGTTTAGCAACCTGGGATGCAAGCCATCTGGACCAGGTGACTTGGAAGCAAGGGTTCTATCAAACATGTCAAACTGGTTTAGATGAATTTAATGGCTCTAGTATTGTGCTCCTGCCGCCCCCCGCCCCCCCCCCCCACCTTCCCCAATGTTCTCTCTTTTGAAGGCACATGTATACTAACCACCCTCTAAAACATCACCCAAGTGGATATTCATATGAAGCCTGGGCAGTGTGTCCTTTAGTTATTGAGCTGTGTGGGCTATCTTTGGCAAACTGAATCATGTCCTTTCCCAAGCATTAACACACACTTTCCAAACAGGGCGGTGGGGTGCAGGACAGTCATCAGAAATGGATTTTCTGCTGGGTTTCTTTCTCCCTAACTCAGAAATACTAAGATCTTTGTAGAACACCCATATGATCCTAGCTGAGACTAGCTAACTCAGCACTGACTGAGGATCAAACCTAAGGTTGTCTTGTTTGTTTGACTGAAGTTCACACCATGCATTTATGAACTGAATTATTAGGGATCTAAAAGTTTATATTATCTGAATCCCTCCATGATTGTATTACCTTGTAAAAGAACATGAGTCCAGGATATTCAGCCCATAAAACCTCATCGCTCTAGAACCCTACCCTGTCCATTCAACTTTAATTTGAACTGTGGCTCACTTGGTAGCACCCTCACCTGTCAGTCAGAAGGTTGTGGCTTCAAGTTCCACTCTAGAGACTTGCATCTCTAGACTGACTGTCCAGTGATGTTAAACTAATGGCTCCGTCTGCTCTCTCACGGACATAAAAGATCCCATGGCACTATTTCAAAGAAGAGCAGGGCAGTTATTCCAGGTATCCCAGCCAATACTCGACCCTCAATCAACATCACTAAAACAGATTATCTGCTGTTTGTGGGAGCTTGCTGTGTGCAAATATTTTGCCGCATTTGCTACATTACAACAGTGACTGCATTTCAAAAGTACTTCATTGGCAGTAAAGCGCTTTGGGATGTTGAGGTTGGGAAAGGTGCTATATAAATAAATCTTTCTTAAAATCAATTAAATCATAAAAATAATAGCAGTGATGGAGACTTTTGCTCCATTGTACTATGTTATGATAACCTAATCCCTTTTTCTTTACCCATATGATTTCGTGCTCTTCCTTATCCAATTTCCTTATAAGTAATTTTAGTGTCTTCCTCAATAACCACTTGTGGTAAAGCACCCCATGTTTCAACAATTGCTGTAGGAAAACATTTCTAACTTTATTTTTGAATCATAGAATGGTTACGACACAGGAGGCCATTCAGTCCATCATGTATGTGCTGGCTCTTGCAAGAGCAACTCAGCTAGTCTCACTCTCCTGCCTTTTTCCCTGCAGCCCTGCAAACCTTCTCTTCAGGTAATTATCCAGTTCTCTTTTGAAAGCCATGATTGAATCTGCTCCACCACATAGTCATCCCAATCATTCGCTGAGTTTAAAAGTTTTTCCTCATGTCATCACTTTTGCCAGTCACCTTAAATCAATGCCCTCTGGTACTTGACCCTTCTGCCAACGGGAACAGTTTCTTCCTACACTGTCCAGACAGCTCATGATTTTGAACACCTCTATCAAATCTCTCAATCTTCCTTTCTCTAAGGAGAACAATTCCAGCTTCTCCAATCTATCCACTTAATTGAAGTCCCTCATCTCTGAAACCATTCTTGCAAATCTTTTCTGCACCCTGTAAGGCCTTCACATCCTTACTCGTGTGGTACCCAGAATTGGGCACATTATTCCAGGTGAGGCTGAACCAGTATTTTATAAAGGTTCACAACTGCCTTGCTTTTGTCCTCTATGCCTCTATTTATAAAGCTCAGAATCCCTTATGCCTTTTTAACCACTTTCTCAACCTGTCCTGCCACCTTCAATGATGTGTGCACATATACCCCCAGGTACCTCTGCTCCTGCACCTCTTTAGAATTGTATCATTTATATTGCCTCTCCTGTTCTTATCAAAATGTATTCCTTCATAGAATGGTTACAGCACGCAAGGAAGCCATTCGTCCCATCATGCCTGTGCTGGCACTTTGCAAAAGCAATTCACCAAGTCCCATTCCTCTGCCTTTTCCTAGTAGCCCTGCAAATATTTTCTCTTCAAATAATTATCCAATTCTCTTTTGAAGGCCTTGATTGAATCTGCCTGCACTACACCCTCAGTGCATTCTACATCCTAACCACTCACTGCGTAAAAATGTTTTCCTCATGTCATTGTTGCTTCTTTTGCCAATCACCTTAAATTGGTGTCCTCTGGTTGTAGATCCTACTGCCAATGGGTATGGTTTCTGCCTATCTACTTGGACAAGACTCCTCGTGATTTTGAACACCTCTATCAAATCTCTTAATGTTTTGGATTGGGGGAGAGCGAATTTTAGTAAAATAAGGCAGGATCTGGCCACGGTAGACTGGAAAGAGTTACTTGTCGGGAAATCTACAGAAGAGCAGTGGGGGACATTCAAAAAGGAAATGGGGAGGGTACAGGCCCAACATGTTCCCTCTAGGGTAATAGGTAGGAGCAAAAAGCCCAGAGAACCATGGATGACCAGAAACATTCAGGGTACGATGAGAAGGAAAAGAGAGGCTTTTAGGAAATACAAGGAGAGCAAATCAACGGAAGCATTAGTGGAGTACAGAAAGTGTAGGATGGAGCTTAAGAAAGCAATTAGGAGAGCAAAGAGGGGATATGAGAAAGCTCTGGCTGGTAAAAGGAGGGAAAATCCCAAGATATTCTATAAGTATGTCAATGGGAAGAGGATAACCAAGGAAAGAGTTGGACCCATTAGGGACCAAGGGGGAAATCTGTGGGTGGAGCCAGAGGACATTGGTAGGGTGTTGAATGAATACTTCACATCTGTCTTCACCCAAGAGAAAGAGGATGTAGATATGGAACTTAGAGAGAGAGACTGTGAGGTTCTTGAGCAAATTGTCATAGGGAGTGACAAGGTATTGGAGGTTTTGGAAGGCTTAAAAGTGGACAAATCTCCAGGTCCGGACGATTTGTGTCCCAGGATGCTGTGGGAGGCGAGGGTGAAGATTGCAGAGGCTCTGACCCTAATTTTTAATTCCTCTGTGGCCACGGGGGAGGTGCCAGAGGACTGGAGAACAGCTAATGTGGTCCCACTATTTAAGAAAGGTTGTAGAGATAAGCCAGGGAACTACAGACCAGTGAGTCTCACGTCAGTGGTAGGGAAACTATTGGAGAAAATTCTGAAGGAGAGAATCTATCACCACTTAGAGAGGCAAAATTTGATTAGGAATAGTCAGCATGGCTTTGTCAGAGGGAGGTCATGCCTAACAAATTTGATTGAATTTTTTGAGCGTGTGACCAGGTGTGTAGATGAGGGTAGTGCAGTTGATGCAGTTTACATGGATTTCAGCAAAGCCTTTGACAAGGTCCCACATGGGAGACTTATCAAGAAAGCAAATGCACATGGGATACAAGGTAACTTGATAAGATGGATTCAAAATTGGCTTACCTGTAGGAGACAGAGAGTGATGACAGACGGCTGTTTTAGTGACTGGAAGCCAGTGTCCAGTGGCGTACCACAGGGATCTGTGCTGGGTCCCTTATTGTTTGTCATTTATATAAACGACATAGATGACTATGTGGGGGGGTAGAATCAGCAAGTTCGTGGATGACACAAAGATTGGCCGAGTGGTTAACAGTGAGGTTGAGTATCTTGGGTTCCAGGAAGATATAGACGGGATGGTCAAATGGGCAGAAAAATGGCAGATGGAATTTAACCCTGAAAAGTGTGAGGTGATACACTTTGGAAGGAGTAATGTGACACGGAAGTATTCAATGAATGGCCTGACACTGGTAAGATCCGAGGAACAAAGGGACCTTGGCGTGTTTGTCCATAGATCTCTGAAGGCAGAAGGGCAGGTTAATAGGGTGGTGAAAAAGGCATATGGGACACTTGCCTTTATCAATCGAGGCATAGATTACAAAAGTAGGGAGGTCATGTTGGAGTTGTACAGAACTTTGGTAAGGCCACAGCTGGAGTACTGTGTGCAATTCTGGTCGCCACATTATAGGAAGGATGTGATTGCATTGGATGGGGTGCAGAGGCGATTCACCAGGATGTTGCCTGGGATGGAACATTTAAGCTATGAAGAGAGGTTGGATAGGCTTGGGTTGTTTTCACTGGAGCAGAGAAGATTGAGGGGTGTGACCTGATTGAGGTGTAGAAGATTATGAGGGGCATGGACAGGGTGAATACGGAACAGCTGTTCCCCTTAGTTGAAGGGTCAGTTACGAGGGGTCACATGTTTAAGGTGAGGGGCGGGAGGTTTAAGGGGGATTTGAGGAAGAACTGTTTTACCCAGAGGGTGGTGACGGTCTGGAATGCCCTGCCTGGGATGGTGGTAGAGGCAGGTTGCCTCACATCCTTTAAAAAGTACCTGGATGAGCACTTGGCCCGTCATAACATTCAAGGCTATGGGCCAAGTGCTGGCAAATGGGATTAGGTAGACAGGTCAGGTGTCTTTAATGCATCGGTGCAGACTCGAAGGGCCTCTTCTGCACTGTATTATTCTGTGATTCTGATTCTCTTCTGCAAGGTGAACAGCACCAGCTTCTAGAATCTATTCACGTCACTACGTTAACTTTTATCTGCCACCTGCCTGCCCATTCCACCTGCCTCTCTATGTCCTCTTGAAGTCTATTGTTTTCCTCCTCATAGTTTACAATACTTCCGAATAACTATGAATGCTACCAATTCGCCAATCTTTCACTATTTATCCTCACAAAGCTACTTGTAATTTGGAAACGTTTTTCGATTCCTCTTTAACCGGGAGTGAGGGAAAGTGCAATTTATTTGAAACTAGTGTTGCAATTCTTTCAGTCTTGTCTAGCTGGTTGACAGGCTAGCATGCAGTAAATAGGCTGCACTGCAACCTTCCTATTGTTTCAATGGTTACAACCAAAGAACTACACTACCCAAAATGCAGCCTGGGCTGACGTTAAACGTACTGGGGGCGTGGCGTGATTTGCCCCGCCTGCTGATTTGGCCCCCTTTGATTGGTGGGTTTGAATGATTCCCCAGAATCGGTGGGCGGGGTAAGCGAGCCGGCGCCGCAGCTACGCATGCGTACCAGAGTCCATAAAAGAGATCCGTTGGCGGCACAGGGTCACGTGAGCCTTTTTGTCCTTTACCCCATCGAGTGTGCGGCCGGGAGTAGGCGAGGGTGAGTGATTGAGCCGAGCCAGGGGAAGGGAAAGCTGAGCAATAGCGAGGCCCGGGGTTGGCAGGCCCAGAGCGGAGCTCTAGGTTCCCTTAACCGTCGGGTAGAGAAATCCGCGCGTTTGCCGCTGAACCCCGCGCCGACTGCCTGAAGTGCGTCACTCGCGGCCTAGGAACCGGGGTAGAGGCGAGCGGGGAGGGGAAGGAGTGGGGCCTTTTGCGGGGGTGAGGTTGTAGGGGTAGTGGAGTGGAAACCCTTCCGTGACCGGATTGGCGTCAACCCGCCGGTTTAAATCTGATGCGCCTTCCCTTCCCCCTCCCGCACCATGAGGCGGCGAGCGACCGCGCTCAAAATGGCGGAGGGGGGAGGGGAGCCGCGCAGGGCGGTCCGAAGGTCCGGGCAGGGGGCGGAGCTACAGCGGCTGGCCTCGCCCCCTTTAGTCCTCTGTAAATGGCGTCATATCGAGCTGATTCACGTGGGCTCTTCACTCTGTTGCAGGACATCTCACTCCTGGTACTGACAGGACATAAGCATCGGTCTGAGCGCCTACCTGCGGCTTAGAATCATACAGTAGTAAGTGGGGCCATTTCGGCCCTTCGTGCCTGAACCCGATCTTTGAAAGAGCTATTCAATTAGTTCTCTTTACCCATCGCCCTACAAATTTTTTATTTTCGAGTATTTAAGTTGTATCAGCTTCCATCACCTTTTAGATAGTGCATTCCTGGTCATCATAACTCGCTGTATATAAAAATTCTTCTCATCTCCCCTCTGGTCCTTTTAAATCTGTGCCCTTTGGTTACTGACCTACCTCCCCTCTGCCAGTGGAAGCAGTTTCTCTATCAAAACCTTTGTAATTCTGAGCACTTATTTAACCTCCCCTTAATCTGCTCTATTCTGAGGGGAATAATCCCAGTTTCTCCATTCTTTACCCATAAACAGAAGTCTGGCATCTCTGGAATAATTCTAGTAAATCTTCTCTGCACCCTCTCCCAAGGCCTTAACATCCTTCCTAAACCATGGTGCCCAGAATTGGACACTATGCCTCGACTGAGGTCTAGCCAAAGATTTATGTAAGTTCAGGATAACATCTTTGTTTTGAGCTCTGACCATTTATGAAGCCATGGATCCTATATGCTTTTTTTTTAAACAGACCTATTAACTTATCCTACTGCCTTCAAAGATGGTGTGCTGTGCCCCTTAAATACTTCATAAGTTGGGCCACGAGTCATGGTTTTCATGATTCGGTTGGAACTTAATTTAAAAGATCTTCCATAACACAATCTAATATATTCAGTCTCTGTTAAGCCAGTGGTTCTGGTTATTGGAAATGGGTAAAGGTATCAAGGGATATGGAGCAAAGGCAGGGGAATGGAGTTGAGGTAGAACTAAGCCATGATCTAATTGAATGGTGGAACAGGCTAGACAGGCTGAATGTCCTACTCCTGTTCTGTTTTACCTGCTCGTTCACACGATGTGAATAACGCTGACAGACGCTGTTGTATATTTCTTGAAGGAAATATTCCACATCAGGTGGAATCCTGAATCAGAAACTGAAATTTGACATTCAGTCATTGTATGCAAATGGTAATAAAACAAAAGTTTAGTTTAGTTTAGAGATACAGCACTGAAACAGGCCCTTTGGCCCACCGAGTCTGTGCTGACCATTAACCACCCATTTATATACTAATCCTACACTAATTCCATATTCCTACCACATCCCCACCTGCTCCTATCTTTCCCTACCACCTACCTATACTAGGGACAATTTATAATGGCCAATTTACCTATCAACCTGCAAGTCTTTGGCATATGGGAGGAAACCGGAGCACCCGGAGGAAACCCATGCAGACACTGGGAGAACTTGCAAACTCCACACAGGCAGTACCCAGAATTGAACCCGGGTCGCTGGAGCTGTGAGGCTGCGGTGCTAACCACTGCGCCACTGTGCCGCCCTAAAGTTCTGAAACAACAATGGGAAAAGCTGTAAATGCTCAGGATTAGCGATGAGAAATTACTTCACTCAAAGGGTTGTTTGGAATTCTCTACCACAGAGGATTGTGGATGTTCCATCGTTGAATACATTTAAGACTGGGATAGACAGATTCTTTTGGTCTCTCAGGGAATTGAGGAATATGGCAAGTGGGCAGGAAAGTGGAATGGAAGCCTAAGCCACGATCGTAGTGAATGGTGGAGCAGGCTGGGTGGGCCATGTGGTCTACTCTTATTTCTTGTGTTATTGTAGTGAAAATGAATAGTTTAGATTTTAAGTTCAGAGAACCATAGAAAAAGTACAGCACAGAAGGAGGCCATTCAGCCCACCATGTCTGTGCCAGCCGAATAAACTAGAGGCCTGCTACCTGACGACATATGTCGGGGTCGGGCCCATCTTCCGGGGCCGGCTTTTGGGCTCTGGTTGGGCTGGGCACACAGGGTAAGTGCTCTGCTGGTAAGTATTAAAAATAAAAAACTTACTTGAGCTGTTCGGGATGAAACTGAGTCTGTGCAGTGAGTGAGTGATGTCATCGCACATGTGCTGCCGCTTCTTGCAGGCTCGGTGTCAGGAAGGTAAGTAAAGGGGTGGTTGGGTTGAGTAGTGGTCGGGCTCCGGGCGAAATTGGAGGGACTCAGGCCTGGTCTGACTCAGGTCTGCTGTGATTCAGGTTGGGTTCTTTTTCCTGACCTAAAGCAGGCCTCTAAGCTGCCCAAACTAATCCCACCTTCCAGCACCTGGTCCGTAGCCAGGTTACGGTGAGGATCTATGCCTCCACCGCCATTCCTGGCTGCGAATTCCAGACACCCACCATCCGCTGGGTGAAAAGGTTTCCCCTCATATCCCTTCTAATCCTTCCACCAGTCACCTTAAATCTATGTCCCCTGGTAACTTACCTCCCCGCCAAGGGAAGCAGATCCTTCCTGTCCACTTTATCTAGGCCCTTCATAATTTTGTACACCCCAAACAAGTCACTCCTCAGTTCCAGGGAAAACAACCCTAGCCTATCCAATCTTTCCTCGTAGCTGTAACCTTGAAGCCCTGGCAACATTCTTGTAAATCTCCTCTGTACTCTCTGCAGGGCAATTATGTCCTTTCTGTAATGTGGTGACCAGAACTCTGCGCAGTACTCCAGCTGCGGCCTAACCAGTGTTTTATACAGTTCCAGCATCACATCTCTGCTCTTGTACTCTGTACTTCGGCCAATAAAGGAAAACAATCCATATGTCTTCACTCTATCTACCTGTCCTGCCACCTTCAGGGACGTGTGGATGTGCACACAAGGTCTCTTACTACTTCTCCCCCTCTCAATATCCTCCCGTTTATTATGTATCCCCTCGCTTTATTTGCTCTCCCTAAATGCAATACCTCACACTTCTCTGGATTGAATTCCATTTGCCACTCTTCTGCCCACACAACCAAGCCATTGATATTATTCTGGAGTCCACGACTTTCCTCTTCACTATCAACTACACGGCCAATTTTTGTGTCATCTGTAAATTTCCCGATCATGCCTCCCACATTTAAGTCCAAATCATTTAATATATACTGCAAACAGCAAGGGACCCAACATTGAGCCCTGTGGAACACCACTGGAAACAGCTTTCCATTTGCAAAAACATCTGTCGACTACCCTTTGTCTCCTGTCCCTGAGCTAATTCTGGATTCAACCTGCCACCTTCCCCTGTATCCCATGGGCTTTCATTTTACTGATCAGTCTGCCATGTGGGATCTTGTCAAATGCCTTACTAAAATCCATGTAAACCACATCCACTGCACTATCCTCATCAATCCTCCTTGTTACTTCCTCAAAAAACTCAATTAAGTTAGTAAGACATGACCTTCCCCTAACAAATCAATGCTGACTATCCCTGATTAATCCGTGCTTTTCTAAGTTACAGTTTCTCCTGTCCCTCAGAATAGATTCTAACAATTTACCCACCACCGAGGTCAGACTGACTGGCCTATAATTACCTGGTTTATCCCTCACACCCTTTTTAAACAATGGTTCAACATTCGCAGACCTCCAATCATCTGGTATCTCACCTATATTAGATTAGATTAGAGATACAGCACTGAAACAGGCCCTTCGGCCCACCGAGTCTGTGCCGAACATCAACCACCCATTTATACTAATCCTACACTAATCCCATATTCCTACCAAACATCCCCACCTGTCCCTATATTTCCCTACCACCTACCTATACTAGTGACAATTTATAATGGCCAATTTACCTATCAACCTGCAAGTCTTTTGGCTTGTGGGAGGAAACCGGAGCACCCGGAGAAAACCCACGCAGACACAGGGAGAACTTGCAAACTCCACACAGGCAGTACCCGGAATCGAACCCGGGTCCCTGGAGCTGTGAGGCTGCGGTGCTAACCACTGCGCCACTGTGCCGCCCTTCTAGTGAGGATTTGAAGATGATCCTCAGCGCTTCTGCTATTTCCTCCATGGCTTTTTAAAAAAACAAAAATTTGCTTTCAGAAAAGTTCTGAAGAAGGGTACTCATCCTATTGAAAAATCGGGCTGGATTTTCCAGTGGGCTTTGGGACACAATGGATGGTCTGAAACCCACACTCGCTGGTAGCAGAACCGGCTTGGTGATTTTACAGGAGGCGGGCTCCTAATTTCTGATAGCACAATTGGGGCCAGCAGCTGTGAAGCCTCAGCAGTGCCA
The DNA here is from genome assembly GCF_036365525.1 of Heterodontus francisci. Classification (NCBI taxonomy): domain Eukaryota; kingdom Metazoa; phylum Chordata; class Chondrichthyes; order Heterodontiformes; family Heterodontidae; genus Heterodontus; species Heterodontus francisci. The sequence goes on from NC_090413.1 coordinate 30,786,608, forward strand.
TCGGGAGACCTGGAGCCTCTCTGAGGTAAGTTCAAATTAAAAAATCTAGGCGGCCGAGGGTGGAAGGCCACACCAATCGAAGGAGAAAGATCTCCGAGGGGTGGGGGGGGGTGGTTATTGGGGCTGCGGAGGCTTCCTTTCCTGCCCATGGCCCTCTCTTGGCCATGGAACCTCTGGTTCCAAAACCACCACCCCCTCCCCCCAAAACAGTTGCCGCAGGGAGGTCATCTCCATGAAGCTTGCGGCCTTCCCACACGGCAGGGGGCTACACTCCGCTAGCAAAATCTGGGTGGCCCCACTTAATGGCCCCAAATTGGGCCTTTTATATGCAAACTGGCTGCCTGCCTCCATGGAGCGTGCAGCCAATTCACAACCCGCCCCACCTCCTGCCTGCCACTGGGAAACTTCCCCGGCAGCGGGAGAGCATTGGGGCCAGGGGGCTGGTAAAATTCAGCCTATAAACTTGGCTCTCCAGAGATGTTTGCACTTTTTAAAAATCTCTGCTTTGTTACTATAAAAATGGTGGGTGCTTTGTTTGTATAGAGGGGAGCTATGCACTAATCGAGCCTAGATTTGATTGAAGAGGACTCCGGATGACCAATTGATTTGTCTCTTGTACTCCTAGGAACAGGAGTAGGCAATTCATGGCTGATAAATATCTTCGCTTCATTCACCTGCATTGGCTTAATATAATTTTAACCACTAGACTAGCAAAAATTCATTGTTCTCAAACTTCAAATTATTGGTTGAGCTTTTTGTAGGAGAGTGTTGTACACTACTACCACCCTTTCTCCTTAATGGCCTGATTTTTAAGGCCATATCTCCTTGTTGTAGGTTCCCCCACCAGTGGAAAAGGTTTATCTGTATCCTATCAATTCTTTATGAATCCAGAAAACCTAAATCAAATCACCCATACATAACCTTTATTATTTCATCTAATGCAAGCTTAGTTTATGTAATCTCTCCTTATAATCTAACCATTAGAGCCTTCATAACGTTTTGGTGAATCTGCACTCCTTCCAAGGCCAATATATCGTTTCTAAGGTGCAGTGCCCAAAACTGTACACAGTACTCCTGATGTGGTCAAAGCAGGGTTTTGTATAGTTTTAGAAAAACTTTCTCCCATTATATTCCAGCCCTTTAATTATGAAGGCAAGCATTACATTAGCCTGTTAGATTAATTTTTGTACTTGACTACTACATTTTAGTAATTAGCGTACATGGACTGCTGAATCTCTTTGGATCGCCACTGTTCCTAGCTTTTCGCCAATCTTTCAGTCCTCAGTGGATACAGTGGTAGTACTGCTGTGGGTTATGGGGAGAAGACGAGGCAATGGCACTAAATGAATTGTTCACTTGGCGAGCTGGTGCAGCCATGATGGGTCGAATGGCCTCCTTCTGTGCTGTAACAATTCTCTGGAAGGTTGCTAGTGTTATACTGCTTCTCGAGAAAGGGGAGAGGGATAAACCAGGAAACTAGGCCAGTCAGGCTAACATCATGGTGAGGAATTTATTAAAAACCATTATTAGATCAATTAAACTTTCATTTGGAAATACATCAGTTAATCTAGGAGAGCCAGCATGGATTTGTTAAGGTAATTTATATCTGACTAACTATTAAATTCTTTGAGGTAACTGCGAAGGTTGATCAAAGTAGTGCAGTATATAGGGGGGGGGCAGGGACAGTGTGTATGTATGTGTACTTTTGGAAGGCATTCGACAAAGTGCCATACAGGGAGCTTATTAAGAAAATGAACAACTAAAGAGGTAAGAGGCAATGTGAAACTAAAAGAAAAAGCATTGAAAAAGAAAAGCACAGATGCTAGAAATGAGAAAAATAAACAGAACAGCAAAGGATTACAAAGCAGATAGTAAGCTACAAAAAAGTATGAAAAGAAACTTGCAAAGGATATGAAAATTAATACAATGATTTTACAATTATTAGGAAAAAGCAGGTGGTCAGGAGCAATGTGGACCCCTTGTAAACTGATGTGATATTGTCACTGAAAATAAGGAGATGGCATACACGTTGTATAACTATTTTGGATCAGTATTTACAGTAGAGGAGATTCACCAGGATGTTGCCTGGGCTGGAGCATTTCAGCTATGAAGAGAGACTGGATGGGCTACTGTTGTTTTCCTTAGAGAAGGCTGAGGGGGGACCTGATTGAGGTGTACAAAATTATGAGGGGCATTGATAGGATAGATAGGAAAAACTTTTTTCCTTAGCGGAGAGGTCAATAACTACGGGGCATAGATTTAAGGTAAGGGGCAGGAGGTTTAGAGGGGAGCTGAGGAATTTTTTCACCCAGAGGGTGGCTGGAATCTAGAACACAGTGCCTGAAGGAGTGGTAGAGACAGGAGCACTTACGACATTCGAGCACTTGAAACGCCATGACATAAAGGCTACAGGCCACGTGGGGAAATGGGATTAGTTAGGACGGGTGCTTGATGGTCGGCATAGGCTCATTGGGCCGAAGGGCCTGTTTTTGTGCTGTAAAACTCTGACTCTAGAGGAAGAGGTCGTGCTGGAAACCAAAGGAAATTAATATTGAACAAGGGACTCAGCAAAATTAACATAAGCAAAATAACAGTAATGAAGAAAATAATGGCACTAAAGAGTGCCAAATGCCCAGGATCAAATTGTTTCCATCCCAGGGTTTTAAAGGAAGAAAGTGAGAACATTGCAGATGCCCTAATTGTAATCTTCGAGTTTTCTTGATTTGGGAAAACAGTTCCTATAGATTGGAAAATTGCACATCTCACCCTGTGCTATTTGCAAAAAGTGAGAGGAGGAAACCAGGAAATCATGGATCAGTTAGCCTAACATCTGTTGTCGGGGAAAATACTAGAATATAAATTAAGGATAGGGTGACTGAGCTCCTTGAAACTTTTCAGCTGATCAGAGTCAGCATGGATTTGTAAAGGATAGGTCATGCCTGATGAACCTAATTGAATTTTATGACTAAGGTAGTGGGCAGGAGAATGTCTATGAATGTATGGACTTCCAGAAGGTATTGCTAAAGTCTGAGACTGTTAGCTAAAGTTGATGCTCATGGAATTGAAGGCACATTGACCAGATTAGGATATTGGCTGAATGGCAGAGGCTCAAATTGTCAGGATTAGATTAGATTAGATTAGAGATACAGCACTGAAACAGGCCCTTCGGCCCACCGAGTCTGTGCCGACCATCAACCACCCATGTATACTAATCCTACACTAATCCCATATTCCTACCAAACATCCCCACCTGTCCCTATATTTCCCTACCACCTACCTATACTAGTGACAATTTATAAAGACCAATTTACCTATCAACCTGCAAGTCTTTTGGCTTGTGGGAGGAAACTGGAGCACCCGGAGAAAACCCACGCAGACACAGGGAGAACTTGCAAACTCCACACAGGCAGTACCCGGAATCGAACCCGGGTCCCTGGAGCTGTGAGGCTGCGGTGCTAACCACTGCGCCACTGTGCCACCAGACTTCTTGTAAATCTCCTCTGTACTCTCTGCAGGGCAATTATGTCCTTTCTAGTGACTAGTGGTGTCCCACAAGGATCTGTGTTGGTGCCTCAACTATTTACTGTATTCCTTAATGATTTAGATGATGGGATAGAAAGCCACATATCCAGATTTGCCAATGACACAAAAAACAGGTGGTATTGTAAAGCAGTGTAGAACAAAGCATAAAATTGCAGACATTCTGATATATTAAGTGAATGGACAAATCTGTGGCAAATGGGTTTCAATGTAGGGAAATGTGAGGTCATTCACTTTGGACTGGAAAAGGATAGAACAGGGTACTTTCTAAATGGTGAAAAGCTAGAAACAGTGGAGGTCTAAAGAGATCATTAAAGTGCTATGAACAGGTACAGAAAATCAAAAATGGCTCTGGGAATGTTGGCCTTGTATCCAGAGGACTAGAGTAGAAGGGGGTAAGAGTTATTCTACAGTAATACAAAGCCCTGGTTAGACCAAACCTGGAGTACTGTGAGCAGTTCTGGGCACCACACCTTGTTTAGGATATTAATATATCCTTAGAGGGTGTGCAGCATAGGTTTACCAGAATGATACCTGATCCCCAAGGGTTAAATTAAGAGGAGAGATTACACAAAGATCTCATTGAATGTTGGAACAGGTTCAAGGGGTTAAATAGCCGCCTCCTGTTTCTATGAAGCGCATAGAATTAAGGGGAAAGTGGCAGTCTGGACACAATTGGATGAATGACAGGGAACAAAGGGTGATAGATGATTGGCACCCCAGCCACCACCACTTTAAACATTCACTCCTTCCACCATCAGCACACCATGGCTGCAGTCTATACCATCTACAAGATGCACTGCAGTAACTTGCCAAGGCTTCTTCAACAGTACCTTCAAAACCCATGACCTCCACCGCCTAGAAGAAAAAGGGCAGCAGGCACAAAGGAACATCACCATCTGCAAGTTCCCCTCCAAGTCATCAAGCTATCCTTGAAAATGTATTGCCGTTCTTCATCGCTCAATCAAAATCCTGCAACTCCCTAACAGCATTGGGTGTACATGCACACTAAACAAACTGCAGCGGTTCAGGAAGGCAGCTCACTGCCACTTTCTCAAATGTAATTAGGGATGGGCTGTAAGTGCTGGCCTTGTGAGCAACACTTGAATCCCAAGAATTAATAAAGTACTTGCTATGCGAGGTATGTTATCTACAGTGAAGATTAACACAAAGTAATTATTCAAAAGTCTGCCATTTCCTTATTTTTATTTGCAATATTACCCTTGTCTATCCTTTTGTCTTATATAATTGTAAAAACCTTTTGTGTTCATCTTTATCCTTTGCCAGTTTCTTTTTGTACTCCAATTTTGCAGCTCTTACAAATTTTTTTGTCTCCCTTTGCTTTTTTTATATATTTCCTAGTCCCCAGGATTTATACTGTTCTTTGTACTTGTATATGATCTTTCCTTTCGTTTTATATTATGTTTTACCTCTCTTGTCGACCATGACTGTGTTTTGTTTGCTAAGTACAGCTCTTTGCCCTTTGGAGTATACATGGATCCTTTATTAAGCTAAATTTGTTTTTAAGCATCTCCTGCTATTAATCTGTAGTTCTACCTGATAAGAGTTTTGACCAAAAATAAAAACAGAAAATGGTAAAAATATTCAGGCCAGGCAGCATCTGATGCAATGCAATTGACCTGAGTATTTGCAGCATTTTTTTTTTATTTCAGATTTCCAGCATCTGCAGTAACAATTTAGACCAGTTTGTTGTCGTCGGTCTCTGTTTCATCCCTTTAAAGTTAGTCTTACTAAAACTTACTTAGTTACTGAGTTTTTAATCTCCTTTTCAAACCTAGCATTGAATTTGAACGTATTATGATCACTGTTAGATAAATGTTCCTTTACTGTTGGTAATTACTCAGTCCTAAGTCTAGTAAGGCCTGCCCTTTTGTTGGTTATAGAACATATTGCTCCAGAAAAATATCTTGAATGCACTCAAGAAATTACCTTTCTGGCTAATGTTGTGCTATTTAAAAAGAAAGGGATAGACCAAGTAATTACAGGCCAGTCAGCCTAACCTCGGTGGTGGGAGAATTATTGGGAAAAAAAATTCTGAGGGACTGGATAAATATTCATTTAGAAAGACACATTAATCAAAGGCAGTCAACACGGATTTGTTGAGGGGAAGTAGTGTCTGACTAACATTGAGTTTTTTGCGTAGGTAACAAGGAGGGTTGATGAGGGTAGTGCATTCGATGTTGCCTATATGGACTTTAGCAAGTCTTTTGAGAAGGTCCCACATAGCAGACTGGTCACAAAAACAAAAGCCCATGCGATCCAAGGCAAAATGGCAAATTGGATCCAAAATTGGCTCAGGCACAGGAAGCAAAGGGTAATGATCAATGGGTGTCTGTGATTAGAAGTCTGTTTCCAGTGTGCTTCCACAGGGCTCAGTACTAGATCCCTTGCTTTTTGTGGTATATAATCAGTGATTTAGACTTGAATGTAGGGGGTATGATTAAGAAGTTTGCAGACAATACAAAAATTGGCTGTGTGATTGACCATGAAGAAAGCTGTAGGCTGCAGGAAGATATGAATGGACTAGTCAGGTGGCTGGAACAGTGGCAAATGGAGTTCAATCTGGAGAAGTGTGAGGTCATGCATTTGGGGAAAAAAGCTAACAAGGCACGGGAATACACAATAAATGGTAGGATTTTGAGAAGTGTAGAGCAACAGAGGGACCTTGGGAAGCGTGTCCACAGATCCTGAAGGTGGTCAAGAAGGCATACGGGATACTTGGCTTTATTAGGCAAGGCATAGAATATAAGCTGGAAAGTTATGCTGAAACTGTATAGCACACTAGTTGGGCTACAGCTGGAGTACTGCGGGCAGTTTTGATCACCACACTATAGGAAAGATGTGATTGCAGTAGAGAGGGTACAGAGGAGGTTTACAAGGATGTTGCCTGGAATGGAGAATTTTAGTTATGAGGAAAGATGGGATAGGCTGGGGTTGTTGTGAACAAAGGAAGCTGAGGGGAGAAATAATTTTGTGTATTAAATTGAGGGGTCTAGAAAGAGCCTTCCTATCTTTTGGTTGAGGACTCCATAACCTTGGTGGAATAGATTTTAGGCTAAGAGGTAGGAGGTTAGAGGGGATTTGGGGAGAACATTTTTTTTTCACCTAGAGGTTGGTAGGGATCTGGAAATCACTGCCTGAAAGGGTGTTAGAGGCAGAAACCCTTACAACATTTAAAAGGTATTTGGAAGTGCTGCAACAAGGTCACAGATAAAGAGCTGGAAAATTGGATTAGGCTAGATGGCTGCTTGTCGACACGATGAGCCGAATGACCTCTTTTCATGCTGGAAATTTCGATGATTTTATGACTTGAGCTATTCTGTTCCCAATTATTATGAAAGTTAAAGTGTCCAATTAAAACAACTTTGTTTTCGCTACAAGCCTCTTTAATTTCTGAATTGCTCATGATGATTCTCATAGGTCAGTTCCAGTTCTTGGCATTGGAAAGGGAGTATGTCCCTTACAAGTGAAGGTGCACAGCTGGATCTACATGTCCAGATGCTCAGAGGGACTTTGACAGAACCCTGGGAACATATTCTTTATTCACTGTTTTAGGCATTGAGGATTAAAAACTATAATAGTCATGGAGGGCTGGAATGCTATAGTGGTGGGTGGTTGGAGCTCATAGATTTAGGCAACCTTTGTTTATATACCTTGAATTAATAAACATGCTGACTTATTCTAGTCTCGTACCCTTTTCCATCCAATCTGTTGAGATACATTACATTTCTTGACTTCTAACATAGCTTGTAAGTTTTGTGTTTTTCACTTCATTGTCTTGCCGAAGTTTGAACATAAATGGTAGCATTTGAGTTAACTTGTGTCCCTGCATGGAATTGGGGTGGGGGACACTGTTTTAACTGAGAGCAAACCACCTCAGTTATTCATTACTTGGAGAGTAAAACTTCTGTTAGTGCGCATGCAGTAAAATATTGCAAGTGAAGGTGCTGAAAGTAATTAGTAACGCTGAACTTGAATTGATTTAGAGGATAACTCCAGCACTGGTTCAAATTTCAACTTCTGATTCATGCTCCTGTTTGCAAAAGCAGTTCTGCAATGGTGCAGGCTCCTGTTAAATGCCCCTTTTTTTTTAAACCACAGCGGTTGATTTGGAAATAGAATTGCACCTTGGTCTTGCTAAGTTATAAGCTGTATGTTAAACTTCAAACCAATTAACATTTACCATGCCACTGGAACTCTCCTGACTCCCCAGTGGCGAAACGCATGAGTCGTCCTCGTGATTACAGTTAAATCAAGACAACAGATCCAATGCGAGTGCTGCTGATTGCATTGATACTTGTTTAGACTGCATTCTTACTGTTGGGTCTCCCCCTATAGGATAGGGGGCACTTAAACCATCACATCTCCAGAGGTGATGTTTGCTGCTTTCTGTCAGCAGGTATTGTATCTCAAGTGTTGGCTGAAACGTGAACCATTAGATACAGCCAAGGCACAGTGGTGGTGGGTGTGTTTATTTGTCACTGTCACATTAGTTAGCGCTTGATGGCTGTCAAACACTACTAAATAGTTTTTTTTTAATCTTTGGGTCTCTAACTGAATATTGAGAGTCTTGGTAAGAAAAGTTAGGTATTACTGGGTAAGTGGAACCCTCCAATGGGACTTGCATTTTGCTGTCATCTATACGGTTATACCTTGCCTGCATAAACTGTACTGAAATGTGTATATTAAAAGGGTTTAGGAGTAGCATGCATTAGTCAGCCGGTAAGCATTCACATCTGAAAATTACCAAGTGCACACTTAAGTAATAAAATAATCCTGTTTATACTTTTATATCATAAGCTTTACTTTGAGTGAAATTTGTTTTCATGAATAACTGCAGTTGTAAAAAATGTTGTAAGAGCCCTCCCCTCACCGTAAGAGAACTGCCTGTAGACTTAGCTAGAAGCTCAGATTAAACAGACCTGATTTCACATCACTTCATGAGTTGAGGGAGATAACTGGAATTCAGTAGTACCCAGTGATATTGTGGCAGTTGTTACGATTTCTCACGTGAAGGTTGTGGCTTGTGCTGTAATAACTTCTGCAGGTACTCTTAGCCTCTGGTGCTTTACCCAGGTGGCCATTTATATTTGAGCTGAGACAATGAGTATTAGCAAGCCATTTAGCATCGGGGCATCACAAATTGGCTCAAAATTTTCCTCCCCTACACATCCTGTCACTCCTGTGGATGGCTGGAAAGCAGGATTAGGAAACATGGTGAATTAATTATTTTTGGCCCCTATGCCCTGGGAGCTGTGCAGAAGTGAATCTAAGACTGTGTGGTTAGCATAGCGCCTCAATGTTTGCATTGGCAACTGAACCATTTGATAACTTGCAGTATTTTTTAATGAGCTAATGTATGGAAAATGAGAATATTTAAAACTGGTAACCAGTCAGATTTGTGTAGTGTCTTTTTAGCTTCTACCTTTTTCAAATCATCTCTAAACTGGCATCTTGCCACTGTAGTCTGATAACTTGTGAGGTATTCTTTATATGCAAGACTAGACAGCAAGTTTTGTGGTTGACTATAATAGCAAAAGCCACTATCTCGCCTGGCACCCCCATTCGCGCATACACTTTCCTCGAGTTACGGAATAATGAACAGGAACCCTCTTCTTTGTGTTGGAGGCAGTACAGAGAAGGTTTACTAGACTAATATTTGGAATGGGCGGACTGTCTTACACGAAAGATTGGACAGGCTCTGCTTGTACCGCTGGAATTCAGACGAGTAAGAGGCGACTTGATTGAAATATATAAGATCCTGAGGGGCCTTGACATGGTGCATGTGGAAAGGATGTTTCTCCTTGTGGGAGAACCTAGAACTAGGGGCCACATATTAAAAATAAGGAGTCGCCCATTTAAGACAGCGATGAGGAGAATTTTTTTCTGAGGGTCGTGAGTCTTTGGAATTCTCTTCCTCAAAAGACGGTGGAAGCAGGGCCTTTGAATATTTTTAAGGCAGAGGTAGATAGATTCTTGATAAGCAAGGGGGTGAAAAGTTATTGGGGTAGGTGGAAATGTGGAGTAATCAGTTCAGACAGGAACTTATTGAATGGCAGAGCAGGCTTGAGGGGCCTACTCCTGCTCCTAATTCGTATGTTTCTCTTTACTGCCGACCAAAATTGAAAGTACAACTATTGCTGAATAAGTTGATGTCATTAAGTTGGTACAGACCAGTGATTGAAATGTTTGACCTTGGTCTGCATGGCTCCGTTTGTTTTCCCTTTCTAAATTCGGCCATTCACCATCTAATGTCATGTGGTCTTGCTAGACTTTCATCAATTCTGGAGTAAACCAACTGGTATGTAAAAGTGCACTAGAATTGCCTGTCCTAATCTTTTTCTGTTAACTTGGATGTGGGATCTGTCTATTGTAATGTAGCATTACCATCAATTTCTTCAGAATAGTTACTACAGAGAGGTCTGAGTGCAACTTGTGAAGCCTCTGTTGGGCTCAGGAGAAAGCAGTTGTTCATGTAGTACATACACAAAATTGGCTGGGAAAGTGTGTAAAGCTGTAAAACTATTTCTGTGCAAATGTTTTATCCAAATGGTACAACAGTGTGAAGGATACAAATACTTCTCGAGGGCAATTGGGGATGGCAACATTGCCAGCACTCTGATCCCATGAACAAATAAAACAAAAAGTACTGAATGAACCTAACCTGCTAGTGCTTTGTAATCAGAAGACCTTTATGCAAGAATTGCATTGAGGTCTGCCAGCAGCATTTGTACCAATTGTAAATGCACTTTTCTGGGTTACTGCGATTGAGATTTCATTGAAAAAACATGGTAGTCAGTACTTTAGAATGATAGCTGAAGATTTTCAGTTTTAATTTTTTTGAAGCATTTTTCTCTGGAAGTGAAAGGCCGACATCTTTTATATCCCTTTTAAATTGAAATGCATTTTAGATTGCCGTTAACACTATTTGTGATCAGTGTAGATTCAGAATATTGTGGCCAAGGTCTTATGCATAGAATCACAAAGAGGCCTCTTGGCTGTGCTGGCTGAAAAACAATCCACCCAGTCTAATACCCCTTTACAGCATTTGGTCCGTAGCCCTGCGATTACGGCACTTGAGGTGCATATCCAGACTCTTTTTGAATGAGTTGAGGGTTTCTGCCTCAACTACCCTTTCAGGTAATGAGTTTCAGACTCCCACCACTCTGGGTGAAACAATTTTTCCTCATCTCCCCTCCAATATTTCTACCATTCTCATATTTGTTGCTGTGAAGTCACTAGAATTGCCATCCTCCTGTTGAGATAATGCCCTTGCTGTGTTTGTTATGGAGTATACTTGCAGCACTGCATGTCTTGTTTTGCCAGTTTTCTGATTATCTAGAATCTGGACTTTGAGCAGGTGAATGTTAGTAATTAATTCCCCTTAAATATAACAAAAATGAGATACAATACAAAATAAATGGTACAATTTTAAAGGAGTGCAGAGAGTAAGTGCAGAGGTGTTTGCACAAATCTTTGAAATTGGCAGGTCAGGTTAACAAAGTATAAAGGATCCTTTTTATTAATTCATGGGATGTGAGTGTTGCTGGCAAAGACAGCATTTATTGTCCTTCCTTAATTGCCTGTGAGAAGGTGGTGGTGAGCTGCCTTCTTGAACCGCTGCATATGGTGTAGGTTCACCCACAGTGCTGTTAGGAGGGAGTTCCAGGATTTTGACCCAGTGACAGTGAAGGAGCTTTAATTAGTTCCAGGTCAGGATGGTGTGTGACATAGAGGCGAACCTGCAGGTGGTAGTAGTAGTCCCACCTACCTGCTGCTCTTATTCTTAGCGGTCGAGGTCGCAGGTTTAGAAGGTGCTGTTAAAGGAGCCTTGGTGAGTTGGTGCAGTGTGTCTTGTAATCGGTACATACTGTCTTTGTGCGCCAGTGGTGGAGGGAGTGAATGTTTTGTGGTGGTGGATGGGGTGCCGAACAAGTGGGTTGCTTTGTTCTGGATGGTGTTGAGCTTCTTGTGCACTCATCCAGGTAAGTGGAGAGTATTCCATCAGACCCCTGCCTTGTAGATGGTGGACAGGCTCTGAGGAATCAGGTGGTGAGTTACTTGCCTCTGACCTCCTCTTGTAATCACAGTATTTATATGGCTGATCCAGTTCAGTTTCTGATCAATGGTATCCCACAGAATGTTGATGGGGTTTATCTCTTGGCGATGATCATTGTCTGGCACTTGTGTGGCACGAATGTTAATTGTCACTTAACAGCCTAAGCCTGAATGTTGTCCAGGTTTTGCTGCATGCAGGCACGGACTGCTTCAGTATCTGAGGAGTTGTGAATGGAACTACACGTTCTGCAATCATCAGTGAACATCCCCACTTGTTACCTTATGTTGGAGGGAAGAGTCTTGATGAGGCAGCTGAAGATGGTTGAGCCTAGGATGCTACCCTGAGGAACTCTTGAAACAATGTCCTGGGGCTGAGATGATTGGCCTCCAACAGCTACAACCATCTTTGTTCCAATACACTGCTTCCTGTCAATCTTTGTTTCCATTCTACCCTGGCTAGATCCCTTCTTATCGTGTTAAAATTCTAGTCTAGACACTCTACCTTATTTTATTCCTTGCTTTTCTGCATTGCTGGTCTAAACCTTTATGATACAGTGATCACTCTTACCCAAGTGTGCCCCAACAGACACTTGGCCCACCTCATTTCCCAGCACCAGATCAGCAATGCCTCCTTTCTAGTTGGGCCTAGAACATACTGATCAAGGAAGTTCTTCTGAACGTGTTGCAGAAATTCCTCCCCATTTTTACTCTTTCTCTAAAATTATCCCAGCCGATATTTGGGTAATTAAAGTCCCCTATTATCACTACTCTAGTTCTTGCACATCTCTGATTTCCCGCTCTATCTCTTACTACTAGTAGCGTGATTGTACCCTTTTTGCTTCTCAGCTCTAACCAAATGGGATTCTGTCCTTGACCCCCTCAAGGACATTCTCCCTCTCCAGCACTACAATGTCTTCCCTAATCAGTACTGTCACCCCACCTCCCTTTTTCCTTCTCTATCTTTTCTGGACACTTTTTATCCTTGTAAATTAAGCACCCAGTCCTCGCCATTTTTAAGCCAGATTTCCGTGATTGCCACTACATCTTATTCCCAAACTGCTGTCTGTTCTTGTAGCTCATTAACCTTTTTCACCACACTTTGTGCGTTTACATGCATGCATTGTAATCCTGTGCTTGCATTTCTCCTTCTCAGTCCGCTCTCTTCTAATACTGCACTACTCCCTTTTTCTAGTACTGTCTTAGCACTGACCTTGTGCATCTTCTCCTCTTTTCTTCTATATGCTGGTGCCCAACCCCCTGCCTCCCCACCCACACTAGTGAATCCCTTCACGAGGGCATTGCTCCCAGTCCTGTTGAAATGCAACCCATCTCTTTTGAATAGGTGCCTTCTGCCCCTTGATGTCAAGGGCAGTCACTCAGCACCTCTGGAATTCAGCTCTTTTGTCCACATTTGGACCAAGACTGTAATGAGGTCAGTGGCTCTGGTGGAACCCAAACTGAGCGTTGATGAGCAGGTTATTGCTGAGTAAGTGCTTCCTGACAGCACTGTTGACAAGACTTTCCATCACTTTGCTGCTGATAGAGAGTAGACTGAAGGGGCGGTAATTGGCTGGATTGGATTTGGCCTGCTTTTTATGGACAGGACATAACGTGGGAAATTTTTCACATCGTCCGGTAAATGCCAATATTGTAGCTGTATTGGAACAGCTTGGCTAGGGGCATGGGTGGTTCTAGAGCACAGACCTTCAGCACCAGAGCCAGGTTGCTGTTGGGACCCATTACCTTTTACTATGCTTAGAGAGATAGAGCACTGAAACAGGCCCTTCGGCCCACCGAGTCTGTGCCGACCATCAACCACCCATTTATACTAATCCTACACTAATCCCATATTCCCTACCACATCCCCACCTTCCCTCAATTCTCCTAGCACCTACCTACGCTAGGGGAAATTTACCTATCAACCTGCAAGTCTTTGGCTGTGGGAGGAAACCGGAGCACCTGGTGGAAACACACGCGGTCATGGAGAACTTGCAAACTCCGCACAGGCAGTACCCAGAACCGAACCCGGGTTGCTGGAGCTCTGAGGCGGCGGTGCTAACCGCTGTGCTGCCCATTGTGTTCTTGTGTATCAAGTACCTTCAGCTGTTTCTTGATATCAAGTGGGTTGAATCAAACTGGCTGAAGACTGGCATCTGTGTTGTTAGGAACCTCAGGAGGAGGCTGAGATCGATTATCCACTCAACACTTCTGGCTGAAGATGGTTGCAGGTACTTCAGCCTTGTATTTTGTACTGATGTGGCATCGTTGAAGATGGGAATGTTTGTGGAGCGTCCTCCTCCTATTGTTTAATTGTCTGCCACCATTCATGACTGGGTGTGGCAGGACTGCAGAGCTTTGATCTGATCTACTGGTTGTCAAATCATTTAGCTTTGTCTGGAGCATGCTGCTTCTGTTTAGCATGCATGTGGTTGTAGTTTCACCAGGTTGGCATCTCATTTTTAGATATGTCTGCTGCTGTTCCTGGCATGCTTTCCTACACTCCTCATCAAGCCAGGGTATCAACCCTGGTTTAATGGTCATGATGGAGTGAGGGATATGGTAGGCCATGAGGTTACAGATTTTAGTGTAATACAATTCTGCTGCTGCTGATGGCCCACAGCACCTCATGGATGCCTGGTTTTGAACTGCAAGATCTGTTCTGAGTCTATTCCGTTTAGCATGGAGGGTGTCCTCAGTGTGAATATGGGGCTTGATGTACACAGGAACTGTAGTGGTCATTTCTACCAATACTGTCATTGAAAGATACGCATGTAACAGGTATATTGGCGAGGGTGAGGCCAAGCAGGTTTCTCCCCCCTCTGTCCTCTTGCCACCTGCTGCAGGTCCAGTCTCGCAGATACGACCTTTAGAGTTCAGACGGTCATGCTACTGAGACATTCTTGGTGTTGTACCATACAGAGTACATTCTCTGCTCTTGCGACACTCAGTGCTTCTTCTAAGTGTTGTTTAACATGGAGTACTGATTCTTCAGCTGAGGTTTGGGGGTTAGGTAGTAATCAGCAAGAAGTTTCCTTGCCCATGTTTGATCTGATGCCGCGAGATTTCATGGGATCCAGGGCCACTTACTCCTGCCTCTGTCACTGTTCCGCCACCTCTGCTGGGTCTGCCCAGCCAGTGGGACAGGACATACCCAGGAATGGTGATGGACGACTCTGGAACATTGGCTGTAAGGTATGATTCTGAGAAGATTACTGTGTCAGGCTGTTTAACTAGTCTGGGACAGCTCTCCCAATTTTGGCACAAGTCCCCAGATGTTAGTGAGGAGGACTTTGCAGGTTTGATTGGGCAGGGTGTGCCTTTGTCGTTTCCGGTGCCTAGGTCAGTGCCAGGTGGTCTGTCAGGTTTTATTCTTCAATTACTTGTTGATCCTGGGTTTTATAATTAGAGACATAAAGTACTAAAAACAGTTCAGTTATGCTGAACATACATAAAACACTACTTTGGCCCCAGCTGTTGTATTGTCCCATTCTGGGCACCACACTTGGAAGGACATGAAGGCTTTGGAGAGGGTGAAGAAGGGATTTGCTTGAATGGTTCTAGGCATGAGGGATTAGTTACATAGATAGACTGCAGAAGCTGGGGCTGCTCTTCTTAGAGTGGAGAAGGCTAATAGGAGATATGTTGGAAGGGTTCAAAATCATGATGGGTTTTGACCTTTAAGGAGAAATTGTTCCCAGTGCTTGAAGGGTTGATGACCAGAGGGCACAGATTTAAGGTGATTGGCAAAAGAACCAGAGGTGACCTGAGGGAAAATATTTTTATGCATCAGTTGGTTAGGATTTAGAATATATTGTGGAAACAGATTCAGTAGTAGTCTTCTAAAGGGAATTGGATAAATACGTAGAGAAAATAATTGCAGGGGTATGGAGAAAGAGCAGGGTGTGGGACTAACAGGATAGGTCTTTGAAAGAGCAGGTGCAGACTTGATGGGCTGAATGGCCATCCCCTGTGCTGTACTATATAAATTCTCTGATTAGTTTTGTATCCCTCAAATGTCTGCTGTTTTGCTGCATTTAGTGCTGGTGCTGTATGCAATGCAATAGGAGCAATGAATGGATTAAATTGCTTACTTTTCAGTAATCGATAAGCAGGATTGAATGAATGAAGCAGAATTTATGGGGTGGGGGGGTAGTGGGAGAGACTAGATAACTGCAGAGAAGGAAAGAGAATCCATTGCAGGAGATTCTTTGACTGCCTAATAGGACTGGATAGGTAAGAGGGAAACTAGTGAGGCAAGTCGCACTCACCTGGAGAATGGTGAGGAGCAATAGTCTACCATGATCACAGTCACATAGGATGTCATTTGTGACTGATTAGGGCCATTTCAATGCTGTGGCAGGGATGGAGTAATGTGTAGAATAATAGTACAGGAGCCAGGTAACAACACGGGTAAGGAAAAACCTTATCTTTGTGTTGAGCATTTAATTTTTTTTAAAGTGTCTGTTTGAAAGGTGAAAGGGAGTAAAATTTCAGTTGGAGAGCCTTCAGAACCCCAAATTATGCTCAATTAGTTTCAACTGTTGGTTACTTGAGTGCTTTGCAGAAGTAACTGCGGGCAACATTCCAACAAACAAGAACTCATCTGCATTCTGGTTTCCATTTTATTGGACGGTGCACACGTGGGTTAGCATGTGCAAATGAAAAGGTTAATGCTTGAAGGTTGTGTAGGGATTCCTAAAATGCGATGTCGCACTTGACCACTATAGATGAAGCAGCTGACGAGTTTAAGTTTCAGAAGAGTGGCACTGTTGGTTGCTCAATTGACCTTGGTTTCTTGATACTGATGGCAGTTCAGGGCTACCTGTTGGAAGTGGAAGTACATCTGTGTGGATCATATTTAGTTAGAGCATGAGACCCCATCTTTGGGGGGGGGGGGTGGGGGAGAAATCCTGCATTACCTTTTCTTGATCCCTTGTGTTAGAAACCATTCCTTCATCAAGAAGATGCACAGGTCATCTTTACAGATATAGAATTTTGCAGCTCAGTGAGAATATTTAGCCATTAGAGTTGTATCAGCTGAGTTATCTACTTAGTCCCTTTCTCCTGTCTCTGCCAATACTTATCCACTTTTCCTTTTAAAAGCTACTATTGATTTTGCTTCCAGTACCATTTCTTCGTATTCTTAAGTTCTAACACTTCTGCACTTTAAAAGAAAAACTTCCTTTAAACTTTGTTCTTTTGGTGATGCATCTTAGATTTATACCCACCAGTTACCAAATCACTGCTAATAAAATTGCAGCAGCAAAACAGGCCTTCAGCCCAACTTGGCCCTGTTTATCTTCCCAATGAGCAGTACCCCTAACCCCTTGTGCTCAACTCAGTTGCCATTTCCCTTTATTCTCCTCCTTTCCTTCAATCACATTGCCTACTCTTAAGTGTTGACAGTCTCTACTTCAGTGAGAGAAGGTTCACATTGGTAGACAGTAAAACAGTGGGGCATCACAGCCAAGTATAACCTTGTCACTTTGCACTTTCCCAGCTGGTCACCAGATCGTGGTCTGGATTGGTCTGGCTTTTCACTCCTGTCCAATTAGCCTTCCTTTGATCCTGTAGATTAAATATGGACTCATTCACTAATAATCAATTAGTAGTCTTTTTGTTTGATTGTTTAGCTGGTTCGAAGTTAAGGTAGTTTTGTTGACCTTTTTGCTGAAAGAGTACTGGTGTCACCCAAGTTTATCTTAAACCCTACTTATCTATTGCATCCTGTTGCCATGTGGCCGTAGGTATTAAAGTGAGCCTACATTGCAGTGCAGTAATAATTCTACAGTTGGTGGAATGCTTTCCTTGTTTGAAAGGATAAACATTTACTTGCAGGCTATGGTTCGTGGTGGCTCAAAGAAATCTCAAGGTGGTAAGAGAAAACTAAAGTTGATGCCACCACCACTGCCAGTGTGGGACAAGAGGCAGGCTTACATGGAGCTCCTGTACTGGGACGAACTCATTCGCAGTGGCAGGCGCCTGTACCCTCAGGACTACGATAGGTAAATGTTAGGTTTCACAGGTTGCCAATTGAGTTTCATGACTAGCTGTTTAAAGCGTATTGAAACCTGGAGGGAGGGGGTCATGGGTGTCATATTGCTCTGTCCACTGTCCCCATGGTCAGTCTTAATTGAAGTGTGGCCTTAAGGAATCATTGCAAACTATATTGTGCCCTTGGGATATTGTCTGCATGTTGCAGGAGGTATGATTACATTGTGCACAGCACCTTGCGTTTAAGGGCTGAAGAGTCTGCATTTGCAGTGTACAACATGGCTGTTACTGTTTCACTCCACTTTTATCAGGTGTTTAATTCCAAATCCATTAGTACTGCTGTTAACTGAGATCATTACTAGTCATGAAGCTCCTTTTAGGACTTGACAGGAATTACTCTGGCCTCTTGTCCTTGAGGCATATAGCTTTAAAGGTTCCCATGCCCATATCAAATGTTCATTTGCCTTGATGGTAAAATACTCTGCCTCACATCAAGCTCACTTCGTTATATTTATTGTTTTCAGTAGTTATTCAGCTCTGATTAATTGCTCTGTGTGTGGTGTGTGTGTGCTAGGTCCATTTAAATTTTTAGAATTTTGCAGTGAGCTTCTTTGCGACACCTAAGTTTATATTCTGAATCTAGTAGCTCAACATTGCAAGCATTTGTTTTAATGTTTGCTGTCAAACTTAATGTAAACTTGATCAAATTTTTCTTAAAAGCTGGGTGGTAACGTGCCCGTAAGTCCTCATTTTGTGGAACTGCTATATACCCCACTGTAATCAAACATGAATAAGGGGGATGAGCTGGGGCATGGAGTGACTAGTTGGTTGGATAAAGTTCATGACCAATTTTGTTTGCTGTTAAACTGCTATACTAGGATTTCCCTAGTACCTGGAGAATGTATTGTTGAGTTGCTCCATGTTGCAAGGAAATATTTAAAAATGCCAGTGGTGTCCACAGGAGGAGATACTGGCATATTCATTTGGCTGGACAGCAGCCCAAGCTTTTGTAATTGATGAAATGTATTTTAGTGGGATGGGTGAATTTGTTTTTGGGTAACTTAATTTTGACTGCATAAAGTGATCCTGGGATTTCCTTAAGTTGAAGTGATTGTGCTTTGTTTCCCATTTGCAAAATTCCTAGGCCTGAAGTACTATGGTTTGTCTTTTCTTTGTGTAGCTGGTGCACATGATGCATCTGTGACCAAAACTATGTAGATTTGTGTAACTGGAATGGTAAAAGTAGAAAAATTGTATCTAAATGTGATAGTAGAAACATGGCTGGATTGAGGTTTAACAATGCCTGGTGGAGTGTAACGGCTGAGCTATAACATAACATTACAGCATCAAAAGCGTAGCTGGAGATTCCTGGAAATCCATTTGGGAAATTGCTGTAAGAGCAGAACCAGAGAATGTATTTGAGCTGAGGAGGAGCTTCAGATTGGACCCTTTTTTACGTTTCTAGTGTAAGCAGTAACATTTTTCTCAACCCTCTTGGATTGTACTGATCAAACAAGTCAGCTCTAAAATAGTGGTGATTCAATTCATCCAAACTGACCTGCAAGACAAGTCTTGATAGTTTGGATTATGTTTCCAGTATAAGTTTAACCTTGTCTGCTTTACAGTGAGGTTCATCTAAAGGTTTGCACTGGAGATGCAGTTTGAATATAGACCCTTTTATACAGTGCCGAATGAGGAGAGATGCAGGTTCTTATTAATCTGTTCGATTATAGATACGAGGAGCTGCGACTGTGGTACGATTGTCTGTGCTTTGAGGAGGGGCTGAAATCTTTTCGTCTGAGGGCATTGGAAAAACTTCACAAAGCGCCAAAGAAGTCTCGCAAGAAGCCAAAGAAACCCCACAAGGTAGAGCGGGTGGAGGCTGAACCCACAATGGTAAGTGTAGCAGTATGGAGAATTATTTATTCTTTTTGGCTGTCTTAAATGTGGCTTTGCTGATTAAAGAGGTAACTTGTGGTTGTATGAGGGTGCTCCAATCTTTTTTTTAAAATTCAAATCTACTTCATTTTGGAAAAACTGATTAATTTACATTTTACTTAGCAAAATGACAGGATTAATAGGAGTATTGCCTTCACCAGACCTGTTGTTCTGCTCAGCTGTAAGCCTGGTTACTCACCAGATGAGAGCATTCCATCCATTTTTGATCATCCACTCTGGATGATTCTGGGGTTTTCACCTCAACTGCACTCTCTGGAAGTCTATTCTAATTGTCGATCACTGTTTTTTTGAAGAACCTCTTCCTGAGATCAGTACTACTTTGAACCTATTGCACCTTGTTCTATTCTCTCAGAACTTAAAGTAATGGTCCATTTACTGTTTCCATGGCATTTACTACCTAGTATTCTACAAAGATTAATTCTGAGTCTCTTGAGACACAAAAGCTCACCATCTCCTTGTAATATGAATAGGTGGCAACCAGATCAGTCTTGGTGTCTCTTGTAACTGCATGTGATACAGAAGTACATGTGATTGATTGTATAGAATCTGCTCCTTCATTTGTCCCATTTTGGCCCTTTGAATTAATTTAAGGCAAAAATAAAGAAATTTTCCTAAAATTTACCTGGCTATGCTGTCAGATCTGTGTCTGATACCTGTCTTGCATCCAGCTCCTGCCTTCTGCAATAGATTCTGAGTTTGAGACAAATTTCCCTTCATTTGCTGTACTGAATGAGCTTCCAAACACTAGAATGATTCTGAAGGAGTAAGAGAGATCTACTTTCATGTTTCAGAACAATATCAATAGCCACTTAATTGGTACTTTGCAAGTAGCATGTTGCAGTGCTACATGTTGGAAAAATAGAGGGAGTGGAAGTGAGAATAGTAAAGCATCAGATGCTATGTGGGGTGGTGGGGGAAAAACAGGGGAAATTGCTTTCAGAGCCACATTGAGATTAGTACATTCTACCCGGATGTTATGTATTGGACACCAAGATTTTTGAATTTGTGCCTTTTTAGATTTTATTTTACTGAGTAACTAGGCATCCATATTGCTCAGTTCATTGAGGGGAGCTTCCTGAACGGTCCTTAGTGTTGAGTTAGTTAGTTTCAGCTGGGGTAGCTGTTGGGATGCTTCAGTGCCCTAGGGCTAGGAGAGGATAGAACAACTAAAGTTCTCCACTGGATTGATATACAGCGGTGCCTGCCAAAATCACTGTGTATATTTGATGGGATCTGGGTTAGCTGTGATCTCTGGTCAAATAGCCTGTTGGTGGTCTCTGTCTAGATTCACAAATGCTGCATCCTCAGTTGGATATCGCTGATGACCATGGAATCATACCCAAATGGATTTATATCCTTTTACACAGGACCCTTATAGGCATTACTGATAGCTGCATCATCGTGTAAGGTTTGTATTTTGGATGAGACATAGTGTGGTACATCTGTTCAGCTTGTTTTGAAATGTGTGCAATTTCTTCTTAGTAACTAATTGCAAGGGAGAAACTTGAATCATTCAGACCAGATGTTGACATTTTATTGTGACTTGTTTATAGTCTGTCTGCCATAAATGAAAATGCTTTGCAGCCAATCACTGTTGTGTTCCTTCCAGCGTCCCATGCGTATATTTGTGAATGATGACCGCCATGTGATGGCAAAACATGCCGCCATCTACCCAACTCAAGAGGAGCTGGAAGCGGTACAGAATATGGTGTCGCATACAGAGAGGGCACTGAAGGCAGTTTCTGACTGGTTGGATGAGCAAGAGAAGGCCAGTATTAAAACTGAGGTTACTGAAGTGACTGAGGCACCAACAACAGAAGGAGAGAACAAGGAGGGGTATGTAGGATTAATGTTGCAGTAAAATGGGGGGGAAATGAATAATGTGCATTGTGGAAAGCTTTGGGAACTGTATAAAATAGATTTATAAGTTAGTGGGTGAACAGTCCCATTCTGCTATGGGTGATACTTGTGTACACAGTGTTGTTCAAATCATAGCATGAAACAGTATAGAAGGAGGCCATTTGATCCATCCTACCTGTGCCAGCTTTTTGGTGGAGCTATATAATTAGTCCCACTCCCTGCTCTTTGCCCATGACCCTGCAAATTTTTTCCCTTCTAGTATTTATCCAATTTCCCCTTTCAAAGTTGCTAATCTATCTGCTTCCTCCACCCTTTCAGGCATTGCATTCCAGATCACAACTTGCTGCATTTTAAAAGGAGTTTCCTCATGTCATCTGGTTATTTTGACGATCCCCTTAAGTCTGTGGCCTCTAGTAATCGGCCCTTCTGCCACTGTAAACAGTTTCTCCTTATTTACACTTGTCAAAACCGATGAAATCTCCTCTTCTCCTCTACTGTAAGGAGAACAACTCCAGATTCTCCAAATAACTGAAGTCCCTAAACCCTAGTACCATTCTACTAAATCACCTCTGCAACTTCTCTAAGGTCTTGACGTTCTTGCTAAAATATGGTGCCCAGAATTTTATTTATTCGTTCGAGATGTGGGCATTGCTAGAAAGGCCAGCATTTATTGCCCATCCTTAATTGCTCTTGAGAAGCTGTTGCTGAGTTGCCTCCCTGATCCACTGCAGTCTATGTTGTAAAGGTACTCCCATGGTACTGTGAGGTAGAGCATTCCAGGATTTTGACCGAGCAGTGATGAAGGACCGGTGATACATTTCCAAGTTGGGATGGTGTGTGACTTGCAGGGGAACTTGGAGGTGGTGATCCCATTTGCCTGCTGCCACTGTCCTTCTAGACAGTAGAGCTTGTGGGTTTGGGAGGTCGAAGAAGCCTTAGTGAGTTGCTGCAGTGCGTCTTGTCGATGGTACACACTGCAGCCATGGTGCGCCAGTGATGGAGGGTGTGAATGTTAAGGTGATGGATCAGGTGCTGATCATGTGCTGCTTTGTCCTGGATGATTAGCTTGAGTATTGTTGGAGCTGCACTCATCCAGGCAAGTGGACAGTTTTCCATCACACTCCTGACTTGTGCGTTGTAGATTGTGGAAAGGCTTTGGGGAAATGATTTACCTTTTGCAGAATACCCAGCCTCTTGTTAAAACTCCAGTAAACTTGTTATAGAAGGATAAGGCTGGAGCCTATATTTATTGTTTCACATTTATGGTGCAGAATAAAAGGATTACAAACATGTAGCACTTCACAGAAATCCCTCTCCCAGTTCCACTGTCTGCTTTTAAGTGCTCAACTACAACCCCAATTAACTCCCTTCACCTGCCTATAAGCACACAATTAACACCTCTGACCTGCTCTTGTAGTCACAGTATATGTGGTTGGTCTAGTTGAGCTTCTGGTCAGTGGTGACCCCCAAGATGATGGTGGGGGCTTTGGTGATGGGAATGTTATTGAGCATGAAGGCAAGGTGGTTATTGCCTGGCACATGTGTGGCATGAATATTACTTATAACTTATCAGCCCAAGCCTGGATGTTGCCTAGGTCTTTCTGCATGTGGGCACGGACTGTTTCATTATCTGAGTTGTGAATGGAACTCAACAACTACTTATTTATATAGTGCTGTGCAATCATCGGTGAACATGCGCAATTCTGACCTTTATGATGGGAGGCAGGTCATTGATGATGAAGAATAGAAGATGGTTGGGCCTAGCACACTGCCCTGAGGAACTCTGACAGTGATGTCCTGGGGTTGAGATAATTGGCCTTCAATCACAAACATCGTCCTTTGTACTAGGTATGACTCCAGTCAGGTGGAGGGTGCCCCCCCCCCACCCCGATTCCCATTGACTTCAGTTTTTCAAGGGTTCCTTAATGCACACGTGGTCAAATGCTGCCTTGATGTCAAGAGCAATCCCTCTCGCCTCACTTGGAATTGAACCCTTTGTCCACATTTGGACCGATACTGTAATGTGGTTTGGAGCTGAGTGGCCCTTGCAGAATCCAAACTATTGAACTCAAAGCTCCAGCTGACGCCTAACCAATGTCTTATAAAAGTTTAGCATAACTTCATTGCTTTTGTGTGCTATACCTTCACTAGTAAAGCTAAGGGTCCCATATGCTTTTTAGCAGCCTTCTGAACTTCTATCACCTTCAAAGATTTGTGTACAGACACCCACAGGGCCCTTTTTTCATCCACCACTTTAAAATTGTACCATTTAATTAATGACCGCAATTGTTGACAACGCGATCGGTAGGTGGCGCTGTTTTGGCACATGCGCAGATACAGCATGTGCCACGAAAACGTCACAGCCTGCGACTGTAGCAGCTGCCAGGACTAAAGATGGCGCTGCTCAAAAAATCAGAGATGAAACCTAACAAACACGTGGCAGAATATAATGGCCGGAGTGAGAGAGGAGTGGGCGGGGAGAGCAGCGCGGGGAGACCAGCGGTAGCGGTGCCAGTGGGGGGGGGGGAAGAGAGGAGGGGAGAGAGTGGGGGCGGGGGGGGGGGGGAGAGAAAGAGAGTGGGGTGGGGGGAGGAGGGGAGAGAGTTGGGGGGGAAGAAGGGGAGAGAGTGGGGGGGGGGGGGGGAGCAGCGGAACGGAAGAGGAGTGCCTTTTTCTGTGCATGCGCCATAAACACAACAGCAAAAGACTTACTGGCCAGTCCCTGGACCCGGTGACACCAAGGTCTTCGCACGCTCGCTCCCCGCGGCACTCTACGGCCTCTCGCTTCCGGCCCCCTCCATTCAGCCGTTCCCTCCAGCTGCGGATGCCCAATCCAGTTGCTTTCTCCCCTACCCAGTTGCTTTCTCTACTTCTCCACAGTACTTCAGGCATTGCAACTGTCTGGTCCCTGCATTTTGCATGCTCCCTCTCCCCACCCCTCTCCCCACCCCTCCCCGCTCTCCCCACCCCTGTATCCCCCTCTTCACCCAGCCCTCCCCCTCTTCACCCACCCCCCCTTTACCCCTCTACCTCCACCATAGTTGAATATCTGAAGTGCAGTTGCAAAGTCGGGGAAATAGCATGCAAAACAAAGCCTCAACAATTCTGGGGTTAATTATTGAAAAGTTTTATTAAGTTCATTAAGTATCCGAGGAACTGCTGTGCATGGATACATGAGTGTTGTGTCCAGCATTCCCGTTAGACAGACAGGCCGAGTCTCTGCTATGCACAGCTAAAGAGATTGTTCCTGGAGAGCCTTGTGGTGAATGAACGCTTGGCTCTCTATTCCACTACTGTATTGTCCATGTGAAGAAGGCAAAGTCATAAGAGTCTGAGCTCAGTCTATTCTTGGTGAATGTTCCCCAAGCGCATCCCAATGTGCATTCCCAATTCATCCATAAATGCAATGTTCCTTTCCACATCGTGATGAGCTCCGCAGCATGATCCAGTTGCCTTCGTTGCTTGAATGCTGACCGTAAGTCTCGAGGATTGTTTTCTCGACGGCATGTTTTACATGAAAAGAAGAAAAGCAAATCAGAGTCAGAGCTTGCCTCCCTCCATCCACTGAAATTACTGTTGCGCACACCTTTTTAAGTTCTGCAGTGAAGGCACCAATTGATAGCGTCGCCAATGAAGCACTTATTACCCACCTCAGATGCAGGAATCAGCACATCCTTGCGTCATCTCCTGCACTGCCTCCTTTGCTGGAATGCTGTCCTTAAGTGTCGAGGATTGTTTTCTCAAGGGCACATTTTACACGAAAGGAAATAATGAAAGAACATCAGTGTCAGAGCTTCCCTCCCTCCAATGAAATTACTGTTGCGCATGCTTTATGCTCTGCAGTATAGGCCAATGAATCACTTAGTACCCACCTCAGCTGTAGGAGTCAGGATGATGTAACTGCCCCTATCTCATGATGGTTCAATGCTGCTCTCGGAAAACATGAATGATGTGAGGGTGCTGGAAAAAGAAGCACATTTCTTTTGGACTATGAACATAAAGCAGGCCATTTAGCCCAGCTGTTCCCTGCTAGTGGTTATGCTACTCGTGCGTCTTCCCATCCATTCCCATTTAATCCTGCCTACTACTATCAGCATCATCTTCCATTTCTTTCACTCTTATCTACCTTTGCCTTAAAGCAACACTGAGGATGGAGAATGGTGTGGCTGCACTCCCACCTCACCAGTTGTGTACGCAGCAAGAGCATTCACATTTGTGCTACCACTGGACACGGCATGCTTGTTTCTTTTAGTGCTCAGTCTCTTCTTGCTGAATGTTCCCCAAGTGCTTGACCCCTTTGGACGCCTTCTCTGCTTGACAGGCAGCAGCTGGCAATTGCGGAGTCTCACAAGGCTCTGCATGGTTGTTTCAAAGGCGGATGGGGAAACATGTGGCTGTGTGTCCACGTGCACTGCTTGGATGGGTGCAGGAACAGGTGACTGTGTAACTGAACAGCAAGGAGAGGGTACCGCAGGTGGGGGAAGTGGAGCTTTGAACAGGCAGGCGTATGTATGGTCCATCAGATCATTAGGCCAGGGGGTGAAACTCTCAGGATCCATGGATTGTGGCACGCGACTGATGGCCAGCGCGTGGCCACCTCCAACCGAAGGTGCTTCCGGGCAATTGTTGGGCAAATTAATTGGCTCCATCTTATCAGCCAGTCCTTGTGTTAATGGCGCATGCACAGAAAAAGGCACTCCCCTTCTGCTCCGCTGCTACCCCCGTTCCCCCTCCCGACCTCCCTCCCTTCCCCTCCCGACCTCCCTCCCTTCCCCTCCCGACCTCCCTCCCTTCCCCTCCCGACTTCCCTCCCTTCCTCCCTCCTTTTAACCCCCCCCCCCCCCCGCTCCCCCTCCGGATTGCCAGGACCAGTTTGCGCATGCGCAAAGGCCAACCTGGCGTGTTCCCCGAGGAAAATGACATTACGCGATGACGTCGTCTGTGCATACGCAAACTGGTCCTGGCAATCCGGACCGCAGCGCATGCGCAGAGGGCCCGAGACCATGTGCGCACCGCGGCGCATTCTGATGACGTAGCGTTATCATCAATCACTTTGTTAATTAATATTGTCTCCTCGTTTTCCGACCAAAAAGTATGATTCTCTGCATTACATTTTATCGGCCATGTGTCTGCCCATTTTGTCAATCTCTGTTCCTGAAGCCCGTTAACTGTCCTCATTGTTTACTGCATTTCCAAGTTTTGTGTCATCTGCAGACTTTGAAATTATGCCCTGTATGTATCAAAAACTGCAGTGGTCTAGTATCAATCCTTGCAGAACATCATTTTATACCTCCCTCTATTCTGGAAAAAGAATCATTCACCACTTCTCTCTGCTTTCTGTCGCTTAGCCAATTTTGTATTCGTGCTGCTGCTGTCTCTTTAATCTCCTCGGCTTTAATTTTGCTAATAATTTTCGTATACTTTATCAAACACCTTTTGAAAGTCTGTATGCACATCAATTGCTCTACCCTCAACAACCCCCTCTCTCAACTTCATCAAAGAGCTCCATTAAGTTTGTCAAAAACTATTTGGTTTTAACAAACCTGTGCTGACTTCTAATTTATTTTTCCAAGTGTCAGTTAATTTTGTCCCGGATTGTTGTCTCTAAAGGTTTCCCCATCGCCACTGTTGGGCTGACTAGCCTGTAATCCCTTCCCTTTTTTTGAATGGCTGTATCATTTGCAGTCCTAGTCCTCCTGGAGGATATCCAGGGAGGATTGGAAGATTGTGGTCAGACCTTTTTTGCTGTTGCCACCCTTACTTCTCGTAGCAACATAGGATGCATTCCATCCAGACCAGGTGACTTCGACATGATTATACCAATCTTTTTTGAAGTATCTCTATTTTTATCCTATCCAATATCTTTATTGCCCTCTTTCCTGCAACATTGTAAGCATCCTTTTCTCCACCAAAGGCAGATGCAAAGTACTCATTTAGTACCTCAGTCATGCCCACTTCCTCCACACGAAGCTCTTGTTTTTGGTCCCTAATCAGCCCCACCCTTCCTTTGACTACCGCTTTACTATTTATATGAAATGTAGACCATCCATCAGTAGTGTTACCAGACTGGCTGCTTTTGTGACCCGCTCCCAAAAAAGTAGCGACTTTTCTCAAAACTCGAACAGGAAGCTGGTACCAGAGTATGATGAAAGCTGCAGTTTTGGCATGGGCTAAACGATTCGCTCAAACTGCCTTTTTTAAAGTTGGGTACAGTCTTTATTGATCTAAATGTGATGCACTGAAAATGGGAGATTTAAGTTGGCCATTAATTTGAACCTCGGACTTTCAAAATTGGCTTTGAATAAAACCCAATGTATTAGCAACTCTGCTACCCTATTGTAAATATTCCTATTCTCAGCAAACATTGCAGTACC
This sequence comes from Heterodontus francisci, assembly GCF_036365525.1. Classification (NCBI taxonomy): domain Eukaryota; kingdom Metazoa; phylum Chordata; class Chondrichthyes; order Heterodontiformes; family Heterodontidae; genus Heterodontus; species Heterodontus francisci. The sequence continues at coordinate 30,814,414 of NC_090413.1, forward strand.
TGCATCTTTAGTACATATATATTGCATGTAACTTTTGTTAGTGAGAAAATTCTAGGGTATCCTCATGTGCTTTTGTCTCTAGGGTGAGTGTGATTTATCCTTTAGGTACAGAGCTATGAATAAATTGAAATTACTTGGATATAAGTATTGCTTACCTAAAGTTAGGTGGGATGGTTGAGACTGTTAACTAAGGCATGGATGGCATTGCCTGGTGCATGCATTTCTATAGTGACCTGTTGTTTTTCTTTTTTCTTTCACAGACCAGAAGACCATGACAACTTTACCATGTATGCCATTTTATTTTTATCGTTGAATTGGTAGATATGTGCAGAAGCAAAAACTCTTTGATGACAAATATTAGCTCTCTTAACTTGTGATCAATCTGTATTCATGCTGTAACCACTTCTACAAATGTAGACTTCTGAAATTATATTCACTACAATTTGATTCTCTGTTTTCTAATTTGGTGTCTCCATATTGCTTGCATGCTTAAACTTGGTCTTGAAAGGATAAGGAAAGGCTAGGCAATTATTTTCTGTACAAAATACTTTTTTTTTTAAAGAAAAATTGGAACCAGTGTATTGGGAGAGCCCAATTTTAATGCAGTATTTTTAAACAACTTGCATTTATATAGTACCTCACAATGTTGAAACTACTTCAAAGTCTTGTTTCACTTCAAGTGCCTTTTGCGTGTCCCTGATGTGGATTAGTCAGTCAGATGAGACGTTAAACAGAAGTCCTGACTGCCCTGACTGCCCCCCTCAGGTGGATGTAAAGGATCTTGTGGCACTATTTCAAAACAACAAAGAACAGTACAGTACAGCACAGGAACAGGCATTCGGCCCTCCAAGTCTGCGCCGATCTTGATGCTTGTCTAAACTAAAACCTTCTGCGCTTCCGGGGACCGTATCCCTCTATTCCCATTCTATTCACGTGCAGGAAGTGTGTCCAGCTGCAGCTCTTGTTAGACCGCATGACGGCTCTGGAGCTGCGGATGGACTCACTTTGGAGCATCCGCGATGCTGAGGAGGTCGTGGATAGCACGTTTAGTGAATTGGTCACACCGCAGATTAGGATTCCTGAGGGAGAAAGGGAATGGGTGACCAAAAGGCAGAGAAAGAGCAGGAAGGCAGCGCAGGTGTCCCCTGCGGTCATCTCCCTCCACAACAGGTATACCGTTTTGGATACTGTTGAGGGAGATGGCTCACCAGGGGAAGGCAGCAGTAGCCAGGTTCATGGCACCGTGGCTGGCTCTGCTGTTCAGAAGGGCGGGAAAAAGAGTGGAAGGGCTATAGTCATAGGGGATTCGATTGTAAGGGGAGTAGATAGGCGGTTCTGTGGTCGATAACGAGACTCCCGAATGGTATGTTGCCTCCCAGGTGCACGGGTCAGGGATGTCTCAGATCGGCTGCAGAACATTCTGAAGGGGGAGGGTGAACAGCCAGTTGTCGTTGTGCACATAGGCACCAATGATGTAGGTAAAAAACGGGATGAGGTCCTACAAGCAGAATTTAGGGAGTTAGGAGCCAAGTTAAAAAGTAGGACCTCAGAGGTAGTAATCTCAGGATTGCTACCAGTGCCACGTGATAGTCAGAGTAGAAATGAAAGAATAGTCAGGATGAATGCGTGGCTTGAGAGATGGTGCAGGAGGGAGGGGTTCAGATTTTTGGGACATTGGGACCGGTTCTGGGGGAGGTGGGACTATTACAAATTGGACAGTCTACACCTGGGCCGGACTGGAACCAATGTCCTTGGGGGTGCTTTTGCTAACGCTGTTGGGGAGGGTTTAAACTAATGTGGCAGGGGGATGGGAACCAAATGAGGTCAGTGGAGAGTAAGGATGTAGTAGCTAAAGCCTGTAAGATAATGAAGTCAGCGTGACTAAAGGAAAGAGTAGGCAGGGAGCAGATGATGAAAGCAAAGGGACTGGTGGTCTGAGGTGTATTTGTTTTAATGCAAGAAGTGTAGTAGGTAAGGCAGATGAACTTAGGGCTTGGATTAGTACCTGGGAGTATGATGTTATTGCTATTACTGAGACTTGGTTAAGGGAAGGGCATGATTGGCAACTAAATATCCCAGGATACCGATGCTTCAGGCGGGATAGAGAGGGAGGTAAAAGGGGTGGAGGAGTTGCATTACTGGTCAAAGAGGATATCACAGCTGTGCTGAAGGCGGGCACTATGGAGGACTCAAGCTGTCAGGCAATATGGGCAGAACTCAAATAGGAAGGGTGCGGTAACAATGTTGGGGCTGTACTACAGGCCTCCCAACAGCGAGCGTGAGATAGAGGTACAAATACGTAAACCGATTATGGAAAGCTGTAGGAGCAACAGGGTGGTGGTGATAGGAGATTTTAATTTTCCCAACATTGACTGGGATTCACTTAATGTTAGAGGTCTAGATGGAGCAGAATTTGTCAGGAGCATCCAGGAGGGTTTTCTAGAGCAGTATGTAAATAGTCCAACTCGGGAAGGGGCCATACTGGACCTGGTGTTGGGAAATGAGCCGGGCCAGGTGGTTGACGTTTCAGTAGGGGACTACTTTGGGAATAGTGATCACAATTCCGTAAGTTTTAGAATACTCATGGACAAAGACGAGAGTGGTCCTAAAGGAAGAGTGCTAAATTGGGGGAAGGCCAACTATACCAAAATTCGGCAGGAGCTGGGGAATGTAGATTGGGAGCAGCTGTTTGAAGGTAAATCCACTTTTGATATGTGGGAGGCTTTTAAAGAGAGGTTGATTAGCGTGCAGGAGAGATGTTCCTGTGAAAATGAGGGGTAGAAATGGCAAGATTAGGGAACCATGGATGACAGGTGAAATTGTGAGACTAGCTAAGAGGAAAAAGGAAGCACACATAAGGTCTAGGCGGCTGAAGAAAGACGAAACTTTGAAAGAATATCGGGATTGTAGGCGCAATCTGAAACGAGGAATTAAGAGGGCTAAAAGGGGTCATGAAATATCTTTAGCAAACAGGGTTAAGGAAAATCCCAAAGCCTTTTATTCATATATAAGGAGCAAGAGGGTAACTAGAGAAAGGATTGGCCCACTCAAGGACAAAGGAAGAAAGTTATGCGTGGAGTCAGAGAAAATGGGTGAGATTCTAAACGAGTACTTTGCATCGGTATTCACCGAGGAGAGGGACATGACGGATGTTGAGGTTAGGGACAGATGTTTGATTACTCTAGGTCAAGTCGGCATAAGGAGGGAGGAAGTGTTGGGTATTCTAAAAGGCATTAAGGTGGACAAGTCCCCAGGTCCGGATGGGATCTATCTCAGGTTACTGTGGGAAGCGAGAGAGGAAATAGTTGGGGCCTTAACAGATATCTTTGCAACATCCTTAAACACGGGTGAGGTCCCGGAGGACTGGAGAATTGCTAATGTTGTCCCCTTGCTTAAGAAGGGTAGCAGGGAAAATCCAGGTAATTATAGACCGGTGAGCCTGACGTCAGTGGTAGGGAAGCTGCTGGAGAAGATACTGAGGGATAGAATCTATTCCCATTTGGAAGAAAATGGGCTTATCAGTGATAGGCAACATGGTTTTGTGCAGGGAAGGTCATGTCTTACCAACTTAATAGAATTCTTTGAGGAAGTGACAAAGTTGATTGATGAGGGAAGGGCTGTAGATGTCATATACATGGACTTCAGTAAGGCGTTTGATAAGGTTCCCCATGGTAGGCTGATGGACCCCATGCGCCTTCACTTTCTCCAAGGTGTACTAGCTAGATGGATAAAGAACTGGCTGGGCAACAGGAGACAGAGAGTAGCAGTGGAAGGGAGTTTCTCAAAATGGAGACATGTGACCAGTAGTTTAGTTTAGTTTAGAGATACAGCACTGAAACAGGCCCTTCGGCCCACCGAGTCTGTGCCGACCATCAACCACCCATTTATACTAATCCTACACTAATTCCATATTCCTACCTGTCCCCACATTTCCCTACCACCTACCTATACTAGGGGCAATTTATAATGACCAATTAACCTATCAAGCAGCAAGTCTTTGGCATGTGGGAGGAAACCGGAGCACCCGGAGGAAACCCACGCAGACACAGGGAGAACTTGCAAACTCCACACAGGCAGTACCCAGAATTGAACCCGGGTCGCTGGAGCTGTGAGGCTGCGGTGCTAACCACTGCGCCACTGTGCCGCCCTGTTCCACAGGGATCCGTGCTGGGACCACTGTTTGTGATATACATAAATGATTTGGAGGAAAGTATAGGTGGTCTGATTAGCAAGTTTGCAGACGACACTAAGATTGGTGGAGTAGCAGATAGTGAAGGGGACTGTCAGAGAATACAGCAGAATATAAATAGACTGGAGAGTTGGGCAGAGAAATGGCAGATGGAGTTCAATCAGGGCAAATGCGAGGTGATGCATTTTGGAAGATCCGATTCAAGAGTGAACTATGCAGTAAATGGAAAAGTCCTGGGGAAAATTGATGTACAGAGAGATTTGGGTGTTCAGGTCCATTGTTCCCTGAAGGTGGCAACGCAGGTCAATAGAGTGGTCAAGAAGGCATGCTTTCCTTCATCGGATGGGGTATTGAGTACAAGAGTTGGCAGGTCATGTTACAGTTGTGTAGGACTTTGGTTCGGCCACATTTGGAATACTGCGTGCAGTTCTAGTCGCCACATTACCAAAAGGATGTGGATGCTTTGGAGAGGGTGCAGAGGAGGTTCACCAGGATGTTGCCTGGTATGGAGGGCGCTAGCTATGAAGAGAGGTTGAGTAGATTAGGATTATTTTCATTAGAAAGACGGAGGTTGAGGGGGGGACCTGATTGAGGTGTACAAAATCATGAGAGGTATAGACAGAGTGGATAGCAAGAAGCTTTTTCCCAGAGTGGGGGATTCAATTACAAGGGGACACGAGTTCAAAGTGAAAGGGGAAAAGTTTAGGGAGGATATGCGTGGAAAGTTCTTTACGCAGAGGGTGGTGGGTGCATGGAACGCATTACCAGCGGAGGTGGTAGACGCGGGCACGATAGCATCTTTTAAGATGTATCTAGACAGATACATGAATGGGCAGGAAGTAAAGAGATACAGACCCTTAGAAAATAGGCGACAGGTTTAGATAGAGGATTTGGATCGGCGTAGGCTTGGAGGGCCGAAGGGCCTGTTCCTGTGCTGTAATTTTCTTTGTTCTTTGTTCTATTCATGTATTTGTCAAGATGCCTCTTAAACGTCGCTATCGTACCTGCTTCCACCACCTCCCCCGGCAGCAAGTTCCAGGCACTCACCACCCTCTGTGTAAAGAACTTGCCTCGCACATCCCCTCTAAACTTTGCCCCTCGCACCTTAAACCTATGTCCCCTAGTAACTGACTCTTCCAACCTGGGAACAAGCTTCTGACTATCCACTCTGTCCATGCTGCTCATAACTTTGAAAACCTCTATCATGTCGCCCCTCCACCTCCGTCGTTCCAGTGAAAACAATCCGAGTTTATCCAACCTCTCCTCATTGCTAATACCCTCCAGACCAGGCAACATCCAAGTAAACGAAGGGCCTGTTTCAGTGCTGTATCTCTAAACTAAACTAAACTAAACCTCTTTGGTACCCTCTCCAAAGCCTCCACGTCCTTCTGGTAGTGTGGCGACCAAAATTGCACGCAGTATTCTAAGTGTGGCCTAACTAAAATTCTGTCCAGCTGCAGACTGACGTGCCAATTTTTGTACTCGGTGCCCTGACCGATTAAGGCAAGTATGCCTTCTTGACTACCTTATCCACCTGCGTTGCCACTTTCAGAGACCTGTGGACCTGTAAGCCCAGATCTGTCTGCCTGTCAATACCCCTAAGGGTTCTGCCATTTACTGTATACTTCCCACCTGTATTAGATCTTCCAAAATGCATTACCCCACATTTGTCTGGATTAAACTCCACCTGCCATTTCTCCGCCCAAGTCTCCAACCGATCTGTATCCTCTGACAATCCTCATCACTATCCACAACTCCACCAACCTTTGTGTCGTCCGGAAACTTACTAATCAGACCAGCTACATTTTCCTCCAAATCATTTATATATACTACAAAGAGCAACGGTCCCAGCACTGATCCCTGCAGAACACCACTAGTCACAGCCCTCCAGTCAGAAAAGCACCCTTCCACTGCTCCCCTCTGTCTTCTATGACCGAGCCAGTTCTGTATCCATCTTGCCAGCTCACCTCTGATCCCGTGTGACTTCACCTTTTGTACCAGTCTGCCATGAGGGACCTTGTCAAAGGCTTTACTGAAGTCCATATAGACAACATCCACTGCCCTTCCTTCATCAATCATCTTCGTCACTTCCTCAAAAAACTCAATCAAGTTAGTTCGAAGAAGAGCAGGGAAGTTATCCCTAGTGCCCTGCTGAATATATATCTCTCAACCAACACCATTCCTGTAAATGCACAAAATTCTTTAATTTGAAGCTTGTGACTATTCAGCAGTCATACACTACTAAATTTAAGCAATTCGATTGGATTCTATTTTAGATGGTTTTGCAGTGCTTTAGATATTATTTTGAAGACTTTTTCTCCTGTGTCATTGGGAGTCTGTTTCCTTTTATTAGGTAGTCAGATGGTCTAGCCTTTGAACATCTGTCAAAACCATTGATTCTGTCTCTTGCTGGTAACTGCTTGCCAATGTGGCAAGATCCCTACTAAAGGAAACTTGCGAGTGTGAATGTCAGCTACATTGGGTGGAGGCAACACTGCCACGTTAGATATTGGCTTGCCTTTTCTTTTTTTCTTTCTCTTGATGTTGGCTGCTGAACCTGCTGCATATTTTTGGAAGCAAGAAAATCATGCTGAAAAATCTTTGGGTGAGAGAGTGACAAATATGTCTTTAAGTAATGATCTAGAGGTGAAGTGTTTTTACTCCCTTCGCATAACAGGGAACAGAAGTCTACGGAACAGAATGCCAGCCGAACCCTACGTGGAGTGATGCGAGTTGGGCTGGTAGCCAAGGGCCTCCTCCTGAAGGGAGATCTTGACCTTGAACTTGTACTGCTGTGCAGGGACAAGCCTACCAGGACACTGTTGACAAAGGTCAAAGATAATTTGGCTGTACAGTTTGCGGTAAGAAATACTTTCTTCCAGGTCAGATTTTAATTTTAAGAGTCCATCTTGTATTACTAAAAGTACACTTGAGATAAAAACAAGAAATGCTGGAACCACTCAGCAGGTCTGGCAGCATCTGTGAAAAGAGAAGCAGAGTTAACGTTTCGGGTCAGTGACCCTTCTTCGGAAAACAAAGTACACTTGAGACTGTGTGGTCAGGTTTAAAAGAAAATTGGGGATGTGGGTGGTGCTTCTAGAAAGCAGGACCTAAACCGATCCATTCTCCTTGGTTGTATTACCAATTCCCTGAATATAAGAAAGGCAACATCAGACTCGTGTGCAGCCAGTCTAATAGTTCGAGGTTGTGAAGAAAAGAAATGGAGAATGAGAATCTTGAATTGGTGCATCTAATGTTTGTTTTTCATTTATCTAGACCATTACTGAGGAAAAGTATGAAATAAATCCTTCAATTAAAGATGCAGCCATTATTATAAAGAATGACAAAGAGGAACCACTAACTTTGAAGATTAAGTTGACATCACCTCTGGTCCGAGAAGAACTTGAGAAGCAGGCTGCTGGAGGTAGGATGGGTTGTAGGTGGCAAACTCCAACCCGCAGCAAATGATGTTTATTGGGCCTTCAATATAGCTTGTTTTTGGGTCATGTCTTTGAGGTTAAAGCTGCAATATATTATAGTAAGATATGAGTGACTACATGATCCTGTTCATTGCAGTATCCTTCTCTGGGGCCTAATGTTGAGTGCATTGTAGACAGCATGGTGTCCTTTTTAGTGGAGAACTGGTGTTTGAACACAAGTTCGTTTTAAACCTGGTTTCAAATCTATCTTGGACAGAGGGGATGAAGGTCTCTTTTCTCTGAGGTCTGATTGTCTAATCTCCACAGTTCATTAATGTAGAAATACTAATACGCAACTACCCTCCACCAAAGAATGAATTGGGAGTACTAGTGCTGTCAAATTTATTTATGTCTGGAGTACTCTTTTTCTAAAATAAGCGAACCAGACTGAGTAAATTTGACTTATTAAGCATCTTTTTTATGTTGGAATTGGCAAATAGACTGAGACTAATAAGATCGTAGATTGGTGTATTTGGGGGCAGAAACTGGAACATTAGCTTGAGAGTGTTGTAATCAAGCTAAGCTCTCAAATGGCATTTTTTAAATGTATCCTATTCAAATTTATTGGTGGAGGGAGGCCTCTGTCTTACCCTTGACCCCAGCTGACGGCCATCTTCGTGAGCATTTGAATCATTCTGCCTGCAGTGAGATGCATTTTCCATGCTCTTGTGCTGTTATTGGTCAATAGAATTGCATGAAGGGTGTGTGAATTTCTCCTGTACTATGATGTTTCTTTTGACCACCCTCTTCAAAAGCTTGGCTCCTTTTTGTCTGGTATGTAAAAATCATTCACCTAGTTAGCAGTTATGGGTTTATATATTTTGCCATTGGCTTTGAAAATTCACTTTCTCCCGACTCCATTCCTCCATTGGGTCTGCAGATGCAAGTTATCTAATAGGTACTGTCCTTTTAGAAATTTGGGGATATGGTTTGTGATTCAAGCAGGTGGGACTTAAACTGATGTATACCTGAGTACCTTGGGATTTGTTCTGGTGTATAAAGTTGTGTGCAGCTGGTTAATGTTTGATATAATTGGACTTGGTTCCTATAGACATTAGGGGGAAAGTTTTACATCTGTAGGTGCAGACCCAAATATGGAGCTGGGTTATATTGGTGAATTTTTTTTTCTAGCTCCTTGAAATCGTGTAGTGGCAGCCCTTCTAGTAGCATAGTCTTGGATGAGTAACAGTGCCTCACTTTGAAATGAATGTTAAATCTTCCAGGAGTGACTAGCCTAGTTCTGCCATATTGGTGTATGTACCACCCGTTCTGTATTATAGCCTGAAAAAGACCCATCTCCTATTAAGATCCATAGACATTGAGATTGTCGTGATATCTGATGACCTTTTATACCTGTCCCTTAAAATTGTATTGTCTGTTAGTGTACCTCCATATGTCAGCTGAGGCAGCCATGGTCTGTAGTATACTGCAGCTTTACATCCTGGAACTGCTTGACATGTTATCTTTGCAATTGTAGCATTTTGGTGGTCCAATACACAGTAAATGTTCTTACTACTTTAAATCTAGCTGTAATAAAATGACTTAAGGCTTCTGAGCAAATACTCAAGAAGAGTTAAAGCTAAGTTGAGAATTGTCCTTGATTGTGCATGTGTTCAAGTTGTTCAAAACCACTGGTTTATACGTGAGTAAGTTTGCATTGCAGCAAAAATGACCATTTCTTTGGCCTTTTTCAACTGTTGCTTTTCTTCTGAAAAAGACCACCTAATACATGGCTGGCAGAGTTTTAGGTAATGTTTGGCTCTTCATGGCCTGATTTGGATCCAACATTTTAATCCATTTTGAGCTGTTGAAGTTGCAATATCTGTCATGTAATCTTAATACTGTATGGGGTCTCAAATCAATGACACCCATTTTGAGGTGATCTTCAGTTTTATTTATGGCTATTCTCCCCCTTACAGTGCTAATAGTTTTCATCTGGGAGGCTGCTAATTAGGTATATTCAGATGCTTGAATGGGACACTTGTTTCCAGGTGGCAGAAATGGAAATGAAGGCAAAGATTAAGCAGCTTGATGGTAACTTAATGAGAAGTAAGTGAGCTTAAGAGCTTTAAATGATTACCCACCTCTTGCTGGTAATTATCATTAGGCCTGAGCCCTTGTTGAAAATTTTGGGAGATTTAGTGCATTTTGAATCATGGCAGGTTTCTATTATCTGTGTGATGTGACTGGGCACTTTTTAATTGTGTCCAGTGCTTCCACTGGAGTGCAGGAAACTCACACTGCTGTCTCGTACATATAATGTTGCATACAGAAGTATTTTGGGAACTGGTTGGCTTAGTGGGTTAGACTCTGGGCTTTCACCTCTTATGACCTGGATTCAGCCAAATTTGATGGGGTGAAATTCTCTCTGACATTACAGACCTCCTTGAAATGGTTCTGGCAGCCACAGCAGTAGCAGTTCCTAATGGGCATTGGCCTATAGCACTAAACTGTCCCCAGTTTGGCAGCAGATGCAGGTCTCGCTCTAAAAAGCCACTAACCTGCCTCACCTTGAATGTTTTTGTAAAAAAAAATGAACTTTTTCTAATTGCTTTGCAATCAAACCTTTAGCTTAATTTGACAGATTTCAGAGCAAAGTCAGCACTTAAGGTTAAGTACTTGGCACATGTAAATGGTTGGGAACTTCCCTTTGGGAGGAGTTCAGGAAGCTGTTTCGTTTCATTTGAAAAATTTGGCTCGTGTGTAGGAGAGGTTTTTAATGTCTCGAGTAGCTGAACTTTCAGCTTCACTAAATGCATGGTTATATTCCAGGCAGCAAGTTTCCAGTTTACTAATTGTTGTATTGCTGTCGTGCAACTTGTTTAGAAACAGTGGTTCAGGACTTCATGTGCAAAGCTTATGTCGTGGATGTTGGTTTAGCTTTAGTATCTGTAGAATTAGGTTTTTTTGGTATCCATTGGAGAGTTAAGTTAGAAGTTCTTTTATTTAAATGTATTTACAAGCTTCTGTATTATCCTTTGCTACCATTATCTTCACATTTAATAAACCTGTTCTGGAGTTTAAAATCTACTTGACGGTTTGGTGGTTGTTCCACTTCACAAATTCTAGAGAATTGAGAAGGCATGTATAATCCAATAAAATAAATATAATACACCTCTGTCTCATTTCCCCTCTTATCATACATTGAAATGAGCTGCTGCAGCACAGATAGCTTAACTCAACACAGACTTGAGTTTGTTCCTGTGGCTCTGTAGTTCACTACAGTTACCAAGCTGGTCTGTGGCTTCAGCCAATCTGGCCGAGTATTGGATCATCTGCTTGGTACACCTCCAGAACTGGTGTTACTGAATGACTTAATATATTAACCGGGCAACTCGTAAATTTTGTTGATGGCTTTTGGGCTCACCTAGTCAGGAATATCCATGACAAACTGACCTTATTTGAAACTCTGGTCAGTAATGGAACCACCAGACAATTCAGTTTTGCTGCAGTGCAGACGCCACCAAGTTTCGAATATGCAGTGGGAGACTGAGCAATGTATTAATACCTCAATTGATGCTGAAAGCCTGTGCAGCAAATAGACCTGAAATAATGGTCTTAATCTGAACACCAAACAGCTTAAATACACACAACTGCTTTGTACAGACACTGTTTAACAATTTCCCACTGTATATAAAATTTTTATATGGTGTTTTTGATCTTTTTGATATTGCCTGTGGATTTACTATTTGATCACGTCTACCAAGCCTTCTAGTTTGTCAATTCTTTTAGGGACGCTGGACCTTTGACCAACTGGACGCTCTCTGTCATGGGGGCCTGGGCAGTCGACGCTCGTGGGCAGAGGGGGTTTCCCCCAGGCAGAGCCCTAAGCCTACTTGATAGTTCCCTTTTTCTGGTTCCTGGCTTAGTTCATTAAACACATTGCTATGTTAGTTACTATCTTACAGCCCGTAGAATACTGTTTCCCCCACACCACCACCAATACAATGCATTTAGGCTACAGCTACCATATAGGACAGCATATTGGTGATAAATATTGCAGACATAATACTACAGGGATTAGTGTACATTCCTTTAGGCTCTGTCTGCTCATTTGGTGTTCAGGTGTAGACTAGTGTTCTGCTCCCTGTTTAGCTACAAGGCAAAGTAGATTCAATAGAAATGTTGAGAGTGTTCACTGCAACTTGACTTTTGGTGGGGAGCCCTGTTTGCCCAATAGGATGCTGCCGCTCCCCGCCGCATGACAGAAACCCCTTGGTCAAACTGCCTGTCTTCTTATTCCACTCCATCAATAGAAACAGTAACGATGAGTGAGCCTGCGGATGTATTGGACAGGCAGAAATGCCTAACCGCCTTGGCGTCCCTGCGACACGCCAAATGGTTCCAGGTTTGGATCTTGTTCTTACATTATTGTCTAAAGTAGAAAGTTTTATTAAAATTATTGATTCTGTTCAGTTTTTAATTGCACCTGTGTTGAATTGCTTTTGGAATTTTAAATTTCTGTGCAACACTTAGCTTCTGTCTTGGCACAGCTGCTAATAAGCACTTAAGTAAATGAGTGTAATCTTAGTAAGATGTCAGCTCTTCATATCGGGATGGGGGTTTCTGGGATTAACGTATTAATTTATTTTGAGTATAATTGCATTGTTGCTGCTTTGTGTTAAGAGTAATTTTGTTCATTATTAAAAATACTAGATTAATATGTAGCTCTAATTTCAAATATAAAGACTTTTACCCTTGACAAAGTAGCACTGCAGATTTAAAAGTTGTGCACTTTTTATTCTGAATTTATTTACAAATCAGTAACAGACACTAACTTTCTGCTCGATGGTTTTATAGGCCAGGGCAAACGGGCTGAAGTCATGTGTCATTGTCATCCGTGTTCTGCGGGATTTATGTTCGAGAGTTCCCACCTGGGCACCACTTAAAGGATGGGTATGTGGACGTTTTTTCTACCTTATTTGTCATTTTGTCATCAGGGCATCACTGGTAAGACCTGCAGTCTGAGCCTTTTCTGGTTGCTGGCTTCTGTGCATGAGAAATTTTTCTTGAGCTGGGATCTTCAATTACAGTTTATTGCACTTGTAGTTGATTTGATTTCATTTTTTATTCATTCATGGGATGTGGGCATCTCGGGCAAGTCCAGCATTTATTTCCATTGAGAAGGTGGTGGTGAGCTGCCTCCTTGAACTCCTGCATTCCATGCAGTGCTGTTGGGGAGGGAGTTCCAAGATTTTGACACAGCAACAGTGAAGGAACTGCGATACAGTTCCAAGTCGGGATAATGTGTGATGTGGAGGGGAATTTGCAGGTGATGGTATTCCCAAGTGCCTGCTACCCTTCTGCTTCTAGGTGGTAGAGGTTGCGGGTTTGAAAGGTGCTGTCTGAGGAGCCTTGGCGAGTTGCTGTAAGGTGCCAGTCAAGCTGGTTGCTTTGTCCTGGATGGTGTTGAGTTTCTTGAGTGTTGGTAGTGCACTCATACAGGCAAGTAGAGTGCACACTCCTGACTTGTGCATTGTAGATGGTGGACAGGCTTTGGGGAGTCAGGAAATGCGATACTTGCTGCAGTATTCCCAACCTCTAACCTGCTCTTGTAGCCACATTATTAAGTGGCTCCTCCGGTTAAATTTCTAGTCCATGATAACCCCAGCTTGTTCCATGACCACCTGGTCAGTTATTCTCTGTGACCTTGTCCTATCAACACTTATTTTGTTATCTCTTGCCCCACCCCCTACTTTACTTGCTTAAAACCTTTTACATTTCTAATATTTTAGTTCTGATGAAGGGTCACTGACCTGAAACGTTAACTCTGCTTCTCTCTGCACAGATGCTGCCAGACCTGCTGAGTATTTCCAGGATTTCTTGTTTTTATTTCAGATTTCCAGCATCTGCAGTATTTTGCTTTTATTTTATTATATAACCCCCAGCTTGTTGGATTCAGTGGTAATGCCGTTGAATGTTAGACTTTCTCTTGTTGAAGATGGTCCTTGCTGAGCACTTCTCTAGCACAGATGTTACTTGTCACTTACTAGCCCAAGCCTGAATGTTATCTAGGTCCTGCTGCATGCAGGCAAGGACTGCTTCATTATCTGAGGTGTTGTGAATAAAACTGAACGCTCTGCAATCTTCAGCAAACATTCCCGCTTCTGACCTTTATGATGGTGGGAATGTCATTGAAGCAGCTGAAGATGGCTTCCTTTCTGATTACAGTTCAATTAATAGCTCTTTTCTCTTCCTCTTTGTTTCTTTCCTCCCTGCACACCCCCCACCACCACCCTCCCTGTAAACCCTCTGATCAGTTTCCGTGCTGTTTTGAGTGATACCAGTTTGATAGGCTGGGTATTGAACCTAAAACTTTATCTTGGACTCTTATCAGGTGTCATCTTCACCCACTATGTCATGGTAGTATTAGCAGCCAGTTCTGTTGAGTTATGAGCTGTTCATGTACTTTGGTTTGTGAAGAATTCTAATCTATCTCCTCTTACTTGTACGGAGACTGATTTGTGTATGCATAATTAACTTCACAGCAAGCACCAGAACCTGATCTTTTGTTTTTAATTTTAGCCTTTAGAGTTGATCTGTGAAAAAGCAATTGGAACTGCTAACAGACCTCTGGGTGCAGGAGAAGCAATGCGAAGAGTCTTGGAGTGTTTGGCTTCTGGAATTCTAATGCTAGGTATGTGCTTGGTGCAGAAGATGCTTTTGCCAGATGGTAACAAATAATTGTAATTTTTAACAAATATTTCATCGTTTCTCCTTTCTGCCACTCTGGTTTTCTGGTAGCTGCTTGGAGTCAAAACACTTTAGGAACCTTCCTGGCGTTGGTTTATATAAGCCAGTAATGCTAAAAAAAAATCCGAGATAGGTCAACCAGTTACAGTTGGCAGGGCCTATTTAACTTTAATGTTGACAGCCAGAGGTAAAGGAGGCACAACAGGGTGATAACTTGCTGCTAAGATCACTGGAACAGAGAGGAAGATGTTTCCCATCCTATTCTACATCATGTCTCTACTTCATGTGATTCAATTCATGTTTCTGTAAGTGCACAAGTATATAGACCTGATTGCATATCAACTCTATTTTGATTGCCCCAAGTTGTCATGGTTCTAGATTGTGACATTAGCCAGCGATCCCTATTATTCTTCATTGGTTTTTCAGGTAGTGAGAAGAAATGTGCTGCCATTCTGATCTCTATTTTCATCTCTCTCTCTCCCTTGCTCTTGCTATAGATGGACCAGGTATCTATGATCCATGTGAAAAGGAAGCTACGGATGCCATTGGTACTCTTACCAGACAGCAAAGAGAGGACATAACCCAAAGCAGTCAGGTAAAAAAAAAATACTTTGCATTTAACTGGCTTTCTTCTGTGCTTCTGAATTGCATTACATGAATGCGTTTAAATACTCCCCATATTTTTTAGCATGCACTGCGCCTGGCTGCTTTTGGACAGTTGCATAAGGTATTGGGAATGGATCCACTGCCTTCCAAACTCCCTAGAAAACCTAAAAATGAAAATCCAGTGGATTATACAGGTAAGAAGTACAACCTGTGCAGCCCTTTTATTTCAAATGTAAATAGCTTTATGGTTTCAATATTTGCATTGCATCTATAAGACTTGATTTATGGATCAAATTTCAGGTTTCAGTTCTTTCTGCTTAGCAGTAGCTAAGTAGCAATGGAGTGTTGGCTGATCTCAATCTATTTTTTAAAATTCCTTTTCTTTTCTAGTCCAATATCCACCACAAGTATGATGACTGCACCGATCATTGATCAGATCCTGGGTCGTAACCTGGTCTATGTGACACAGTGCCACACCCTGCAGTGTATTTGCTTAACAAGCAGGATGAAAGTACTCTAATCAACAACCATAACTTGTGTTTATCAGTGGATCAACAATATGCACTGTGACCATTTTCCCACTTGTTTCTTTTCCTCTAGGGTTGTATACCAAAAAATATTTATCCAGAATGGTGCATATTCTGTTTTCTGCTTTTTCTTTGTACTCTGTTGCAGCTTCTTCTAAAATGACTGCTCACATTTGGAGCTGAAACCTTGCATTGGTTTCCCACTCTATCCAACTGACTTTGAACTGCAGTTTATAAATGAGCACAGAATATAAACCTTTTTGACGTACAATGACTAGCAGGAAACAACCCTCTGACCCATCTATAACGTATCCCACGCAATTATATATCACAATATGTGTACTCATTTGCACACACTTACTACCCCCATCCAAAGCTGTGATTTTCTGGGAGTGACAAAAGCCAGACCAATTGTGTGTCGGGGGGAGGTAGAATCAGAGAAGAGGAATCTGGGAAATGCCTCTCCAACCCTTTGCGCAATCAGAACTAGTCCAGGAGATCACTCTGGCTCTGATTTAATTCTATGCGGTATCTACCTTTTTTGGTGGCATGCAGAGTCCCACAAACCTAGGGGAAGTGGAACCTTTAAATCCTTCTATAGTAAGAAAACAGACTGTGTGCATTTAGGTCTTGAAGTTGTTGGCAGTGTTTAGTACTTGGTGATATAATCTGATCATCGTGCCTGTTGAATTTTTAGTTCAAATTCCTCCAAGTGCGTTCAGCACGCCAGTGAAGCGGCCAATGGATGAAGACTCTAGTGAGGACAAGTCTCCAAACAAGAAGAAAAAGAAAACTCAAAAGAAAGGCAAGTTATTGCTGACTAGTGTTTCCTCTAGATGTGATGTGAAAACAAAAATACAGTTGATAGAGAGCAGTGGAGTATTGCACTGAATTGTGTATAAGTATCAAGTTGTGCCATGGGACAAGGAGCATCTTGTGTATAAAATATCCTGTAAATATTATTTCAGGATATTTTCCTGCACAAGCTGAATAAGAGTTTGGACAGACATGAAGGAAAGCAAACAGGAGTTCTGTCTCAATCCCTACTGAGCGTCTAATGGAAAGTAGTGGAATGTAAAATGTTAATTTTCTGTAGAAAATCTGTTGATGTCCATTCAGCTGTTTTAGGAAAGAACAGTTTTGAGATACTGCACTCTTAAGAATTACAGTTGTCACTCTACTTGTTGCTTCATAATCCATTTGAGTCTCCTAGTTGCAGCTGGAAGTCCAGCTGACTGTATCTGTGCATTTGGAGGCCTTTTAACCATTACATGGATCGTGAAAAAAAAAAAATGGATAGTTGTTTTCTGCTTCTTTATGTAATTATGCTAACATGAATATTTTTCTTATTTGTACATCTCTCCACCTGCGGAGTTATCCTGTGCTGAGATATGGCTCTTTGGGTAGCAGCAGTCCTCCATATCTTGCTGTTGTGACCATCTTCACATACAAGCTTTGGTTGGTGTCTGCAGGCTATATATGTTGGAATGGGGCCATTGCAACCAAGCCCCAAGTCTAACTTTATTTGACATCTACGTGCATGGTCCAGGTTTGGTCATTGGTTAGCGATCTTGAGTAGGAACCCTGGCTGTCTTCTGTTCCCTAGCCAAGGGTTGCTGAGGCTAATTGTGCGGTCCCTAGTGTCACGTTGGCTGAGTTCAGCCAACTCTTCCTGGACCAGGTTTAAAATATCATTAAATTTATGGATTTAGCAATATGAGGGGAGATAAAGTCTGAGTGTGCAGCCTGGAGCAGCCACTTTTTAAAGGGGATTGGGTTTGTCTGTAAACTGGATTATGTCTTAAACTTGGTTTGTGACTGACAGCAGCAGAGGAAAAGGTCGAACCCGCCCAAGCAATGAATGCATTAATGAGACTCAACCAACTGCGACCAGGTCTTCAGTACAAATTAATCTCTCAGACGGGTCCTGTCCATGCTCCAGTATTCACGATGTCTGTGGAAGTTGATGGGAAGAACTATGAAGCATCAGGGCCATCTAAAAAAACTGCCAAACTTCATGTAGCAGTCAAGGTATGATGCAAATTTTTATATATGGAGTTTATAATCCTTGTCCTCTACAAATGCCTGTCTTTTCCCCCCCCCCCCCCCGCCGATTAGTAGCACGGCCTTTAGACACCACAGTTGTCCTCTTCTCATTCCTTCCTAAGCATCATCCCTGCTTTGTTTTTCTTCTACTTTTTAAAAAGCCGCCTGAGAGTTCACCTCTGAATAAGTCTTTTGTCCCTTTCCTCCAGAAAGATTCAACGCCTATTCCTCTTTTCTGTAAAGCGCTTCAAAAAGTTTTTCTGCATTAAAGATGTATAATTGTCTCTTCATTTTACATTGAATGTTTGAGTTTTGACAAGCATTTCCGGCCAAGCTGATTTAGTTCTGACTGAAACTCGAGTGGCAGTTTGCAAAGTGAAAAGGTATATTCCATTATCAGTATATGGTCACGTGATTCAGAACACAATCCCGATTTAGACCTCCATATAGCGTTGGGTGAACTGAATGCTACAGCTGAATTTGGGTCATTGAGGACTATTTTTTAAAAAATAAACTTGGAAGTTACATTGGAATTAGAAATTTACAACCAGAATAGTGTCTGACTTGATCGCAGTTGCCAATTTCTGTGTGCGCATTACTGGTGAGAGAAATCTGCTATGGCACATTTGAACAATTAAAGCTGTCGAATACAATAAACACATTCAGTTCTTTTTGCTGAAGAACTAAATTACTTGCTGTTTTTCATCTATGTAATTGAGATGTGTCTGTCCTGTTTGAAGCTATAAACTGGCCCACTTGTTTCCTGACAGGTTTTGCAGGATAAGGGACTCCCGACTGGAGTGGAACCTGAGAAGATTGAAGAAACTGTGGTTAAAGTGGAACCCAAGCCAATTGCTCCAGTTCCCGCAGCTGTGACCGTAAAGACAGTAGCTGTAACTCCAGAGGCTGAGGTACAGTACTCTGTCTGGCAACAGCTTTGAACGCACAGTTTAATAAAAGCTGCGTGGGGTGCAGTTTTTCAGCAGTAGTAGAGATTCACTGGGCAGTATAATTCACTGATTTGTACAGTGATGAGTGGGGCCCTTGTTAGGAATGATCTCTGAAAATAACCTTCAGCTGGTATAGAGATGATTGACTATTGAGTTTTTTACTTGATTGGTCTGTTTAACAGCATGTATCTTTTTTTTTTCTATTCAGAGTGCACGACAGCAGGGTCCAATTTTGACCAAACAGGGAAAAAATCCAGTTATGGAGCTGAATGAGAAGCGGAGGGGACTGAAGTACGAATTGATATCAGAGACTGGCGGCAGCCATGATAAGCGGTTTGTTATGGAAGTAAGAACTATGTTTGGAAACTAGAACTATATTGCTGTTTTGGGATGTGTAAAATGATGCTGAGGATCTTTAAATCTGGTTAACTGTCACTTTCTGAAATAATGCAAGGAATTTCCTTTCCTCTAGGTTGAAGTTGATGGGCAGAAATTCACTGGGTCAGGTTCCAATAAGAAAGTGGCTAAAGCACATGCTGCACTGGCTGCTCTGGAAAAACTTTTTCCCCATCAACCTCCTGTAGAAGTAAAGAAAAAGAGAATAATTCAGGTACGACCTCTTTAGGACTTTGCTTTTGCTGACTCTACAAAGTACGGGCTGACGGAAGGGCAAAGTCTACTCTAAGAAAGTGTATAGTCTGCACCATTATGGATGTATCTGTCCTGATATTGTGTCTCCTACAGGTGTTCACTCCCATGCTGGGTTAATAGTTTTGTTGCTCATCTGGAGCTTGATCAGAAGAGTGCATGTAAATGCATCGCACCCTGTTCTTGCCCATATTCAGGCATGTGCTTTCAAGGGATCACAGCATCCTGGTCCAGTGTGGACATTCAGGCCTTTATTTTCTTCCAAGCTAAATGTCCTGGTATGGTCCCAGATTTGATCCAGGCTCTGCTCTTAATCTGGGTAGTAATGCCTCGTCACTTGTCCATCCTTTGCTAAGATATGTGGCTGTTGAGTGAAGGTGAGTTCAGACTTCCCTTTATAGCCATTATGGTGAAATGGCTAACTGGATACTTGCTGATCTAGGTTCCTTCATTAGTTAATGGCTGTTAAAGGGTGACAGAACTGTACCACCAATGGAGTTCAGGAAAAATAGAAAATTGGAACAGGAAAATGCAAATAAAAGGAATCATATCTTGTGGTTTTATGGAAAGAGGTATAGAATATAAAAGAGCTGTAATGCTGAATCTATATAAAACGTTAAGACCACAATTTGGATTATCATGCAGTTTTGGGCTGCGCAATATAGGAAATATGTTGAGGCTTTAGACCAAGTAAAATACAGATTCATTAGCATTCTGCCTAGTATGAGGAAATTCATATACAAAAACTTAGAAAAATTGGTGTTATTTTCATTAGGGCAGAGGAGAAATTAAAGCTGATTTGGTAGAGGTATTAACAGCTATGAAGGGCTGGGAACATATAGACAACAGATTTTTTCCAGACGTTAAGGTGCCTCGATCGAGGGGACATAAGAGTAAATGTAAGAGAAGTAGGGCAGAGAGTAGAATAAACCTTTTTCAATTTGAGGCTGTGGAATGCACTACCAGGGAAGCAGAGAGCATGCAAATAGATGGGTGAAGGAAAGGGTAATGAAGGGATATTGCAAGAGAGCAGGCAGCTTGGATTAGAGTTTATCCTTGTGGAGGATAATCGCCAACATGGACTGGTTGGGTCCAATGGCCTGTTAGATTTACATAGAAATTAAATGAAGGGTAGCCATTTTGCAGCTTGGTGTAATCTGAGTTGTCACCATTGAATGGAGCTAATCTGTATGTCTACTCCTGCATTTTGTGTTCAGTTAGCCTTTCAGGGATTTCGTAAGATTTACTGTTGGGCACCAATGTGTCTGGACTGTGCTTTGTGGAACAGATCTGAGTACAGATATGTAGGACCTGTGCTTGGCTTGTACAGTGAGGGATATTTGATCTGATCTAAAGATAGATCCACTCTTCTATGCATCTGCAAGTTTACAGTAACAGGAAGGTTAAAACATGATGGCTGCACTGGTCAAATCAGTAAAATTTTCAGTGTTGAGTATCAAAGTAACACAATTCTCTCCAAACAGCCACAGCAGCACAACATGGGATTTAGTGGTGGCATGGGATTGGGAGTGCTCCCTGCTGGTCCTCCTGCAGGTCCTCCTGTACAGAGAGGTAGAGGCAGAGGACGCGGAAGAGGTGGCAGAGGTGGTTTTAACGCATCCAGCAATTCTGGCTACTTGTCTTCTGGTAAGTTTATTTCAATTTACTTTTTTGTGTTCATTTGAGTTGGAGAATAAAAAAACTCCCTCTACAGTGCATCTAGTGCCTCTAAACATTCTGTGGTGAATCCTGAAACTGTGCCCCACTACATTTGCAATGTGCCTGGGAGCATACTGTAGCGAATCAGTGGTTTGTCTCAGTGTACCTTTTGAATGTGCCCTACTGAACAGTGACACATCCATTTCCTACACTGACTATCTTGTGGTATTCTTTAGATGGCTAAGTTGAGGGTGGTTTTATGCCCACACGAGACTGGAAGAGATTGTCTAACCTAATTTCCTGTAGGTCAACAATCGACAATGGTTTCATGGCCATCATTAGACTAGCTTTAAATTCCAGATTTATTAATTGAATTCAAATTCCACCTTTTGCTGTGGTGGGATTCGAACCCATGTTCCCAGAGCAATACCTGGGTTACTAGTCTAGTGACGATACCAGTACGCCACCGCCTCGCCTTTGTGCATGGGAAATCATGTCTCTCGAATTTGAGTGAGTTTTTCGAGGAGGTGACCAAGAGGATTGACAAGGGCAGGGCGATGAACATTGTCTACATGGACTTCAGCAAGGCCTTTGACAAGGTCCCACGTGGTAGGCTGGTCCAGAAGGTTCAAACACATGGGATTCAGGGTGAGCTAGCAAATTGGATACAAAATTGGCTTGGTGATAGGAGGCAGAGGGTGGTAGTGGAGGGTTGTTTTTCCGATTGGAGGCCTGTGACCAGTGGTGTGCCGCAGGGATCGGTGCTGGGCCCTCTTTGTCATATATATTAATGACTTGCATGTGAATGTAGGGGGCATGATTAGTAAGTTTGCAGATGACACCAAAATTGGTGGTATAGTGGACAATGAAGAAGGTTGTCTTAAGGTTGCAACAGGATATAGATAAACTGGGAAAGTGGGCAAGGGATTGGCAAATGGAATTTAATGCAGACAAGTGTGAAGTGATGCATTTTGGGAAGTTACACTAGGGCAGGACATATACAGTGAATGGCAGGGCCCTGGGGAGTGTTGTTCAGCAGAGACACCTTGGGGTGCAAGTACATAGTTCCCTGAAAGGGGCAACACAGGTAGACAGGGTGGTGAAGAAAACGTATGGCATGCTTGCTTTCATCGGCTGCGGCATTGAGTGCAAGAGTTAGGGAGTCATGTTACAGTTATGGTACATAATGTTGGTTAGGCCGCATTTGGAGTACTGTGTGCAGTTCTGGTCGCCGCACTCCAGGAAAGATGTGATTAAGCTTGAGAGGGTGCAGAAAAGATTGACAAGGATGTTGCCTGGTTTGGAGGGCTGGAGTTATAAAGTGAGATTGGATAGGCTGGATCTGTTTTCCCTGGAGCGAAGGAGGCTGAGAGGGGACATGATGGAGGTATATAAAATTGAGAGGCATAGCTAGGGTAGATAGCCAGAGTCGGTTTCCCATGGTAGGGATGACTAAAACTAGAGGGCATAGATTTAAGGTGAGAGGGAGGAGGTTTAAAGGGGATCAAAGGGGTAAATTTTTCACACAAAGAATAGTGGGTATCTGGAATGAGCTGCCTGAGGAGGTGGTGGAGGCAGGAACAGTAGCGACATTTAAGAGGCATCTGGACAGGTACTTGAATGAGCAAGGCATAGAGGGATATGGAATTAATGCAGGCAGGTGGGATTAGTGTAGATAGGCATTATGGTCAGCATGGACGTGGTGGGCCGAAGGGCCTGTTTCTGTGCTGTACGACTCTATGACTATGACTCTATTAATGGGATTAGCATCCTTGAAAGGGGATAAATCACCAGGGCCAGATGAAATGTATCCCAGGCTGTTGAAAGAAGCAAGAGAAGAAATAGCAGAGGGTCTGACCATCGTTTCCCAGGCCTCACTGGATACAGGTGCGGTGCCAGAGGATTGGAAAACTGCTGACGTTGTACCTCTGTTTAAAAAGGGAGCAAGGGATAGACTAAATAATTACAGGCCAGTCAGTGTAACCTCAGTAGTGGGCAAATTATTGAAATCTAGTCTGAGAGGCAGGATAAACTGTCACTTAACAAGGCACAGGTTAATCAAAGATAGTCAGCATGGATTTAAGGGAAAATCTTGTTTGACCAACTTGATTGAAATTTTTTGAAGAAGTAACAAGGAAGATAGATGAGGGTAGTGCAGTTGATGTGGTCTACATGGATTTTAGCAAGGCTTTTGACCAGTCCCACATGGCAGACTGGTTAAATAAAATCCCATGAGATCCAGGGAAATGGAGCAAGGTGGATACAAAATTGGCTCAGTGGCTGGAAGCAAAGGATAATTGACGGCTGTTTCAGCGACTGGAGGGCTGTTTACAGTGGCATTCCGCAGGGCTCAGTACTGGGTCCCCTGCTTTTTGTGGTATAAACGATTTGGACATAAATGTAGGGGGCATGATCAAGAAGTTTGTGGGCAACACAAAGATTGGCCGTGTGGTAGATAGCGAGGAAGATGGCTGCAGGAAGATATTGATGGTCTGATCAGATGGGCAGAAAAGTGGCAAATGGAATTCAGCTTGGAGAAGTGTGAGGTGATGCATTTGGGGAGGTCAAACAAGGCGGCGCAGTGGTTAGCACCGCAGCCTCAGCTCCAGGGACCCGGGTTCGATTCTGGGTACTGCCTGTGCGGAGTTTGCAAGTTCTCCCTGTGTCTGCGTGGGTTTTCGCCGGGTTCTCCGGTTTCCTCCCACATCCAAAGACTTGCAGGTGATAGGTAAATTGGCTGTTGTAAATTGCCCCTAGTATAGGGAGGTGATGGGGAATATGGGATTACTGTAGGGTTAGTATAAATGGGTGGTTGTTGGTCGGCACAGACTCAGTGGGCCGAAGGGCCTGTTTCAGTGCTGTGTCTCTTTTTTAAAAAAAAAAGGCAAAGGAATACACAATTAAAGGGAAAGTACTGAGAAGTGTAGAGAAAGTGAGGGACCTTGGAGTGAATGTCCGCAGATCCCTGAAGGTAGCAGGACAGGTCGATAAGGTGGTTAAGAAGGCATATGGAATCCTTTCCATTCTTAACCAAGGTATAGAATACAAGAGCAGGGAGGTTATGCTGGAACTGTATAACTCATTGGTTAGGCCACAACTTGAGTACTGTGGTGCAGTACTGGTCACCTCATTACAGAAAGGATGTAATTGCACCAGAGAGGGTACAGAGGAGATTTACGAGGATGTTGCCAGGACTGGAAAAATGCAGTTACAAGGGAAAGATTGGATAGGATGGGGTGGTTCTCCTTGGAACAGAGAAGGCTGAGGGGGGATCTGATTGAAATGTACAAAAACTGGATAGAGTGGAGGTGAGGGGTCAGTGACGAGGGGGCATAGATTTAAGATGATTAATAGAAAAATTAGAGGGGAGATGAGGAAAACTTTTTCATCCAGAAGGTGATGGGGGTCTAGAACTCACTGCCTGAAAAGGTAGTTGAGGTAGAGACCCTCAACTCGTTCAAAAGGAGTCTGGATATGCACCTCAAGTGCCGTAATCTGCAGGGCTATGGACCAAATGCCGGAAGATGGGATTAGAATAGGTGGATCGTTTTTTGGCCGGCACAAGTGATGGTACGTGTGCCTTAAACTTTCTATGATTTTATGACCTTCCAGAGTGTAGTCTATTGAAATGAAGGAGTTATCCACTGCTCCAGTTTATGCTGCCAGTGTTAGTGTCTATATAGTTGTCGATCTTGCTGATATGATGTTCGGGTGCCTCAGGATCACAATTATCAATGTTGCCCTAGATCACTACCACAGAAGTGATCTCTGGATTATTGTGGTTTATCAGTTACAAGATGGGAGCTGTTCTGTTGGCTGTACATGACTAGTTTTGCTTTTCCTCCTCCCAGGGACTGGCTATGGTGGAGGAAACTATGGATACGGTGGTGGTGGCGGTGGTGGAGGAGGGAGTGGTGCTAACTACGGTTATGGATCCTCTAATTCCTCTGGTGGATACGGTAAGATTTAATTGCAAAATGCATATATAACTGACAACTTTGTAAGATTGTGTACTACATATTGTTTTTGAGCAAGAGGCTGAGGGCAATTTCTGTAATCACCCTAGCAGTCTGCAAGAGAAGGGTGAAACTGAATAGAATGCATGTTCTCCCCTGCCCAAGCTGGCATTGTCAATCAGCTTAAATATGCATCCTTGCCATACACTCCAGCTCTGAATTGGCTTAATCTTTCACTTTCCTGTTGTATTTACATTTGAGTTCTGTCAGTAAAGTTGATTTTAAAAACAAAGGCCATGCATTCCCCGAAACATGAGTTGGAACTTCCAACTTCCAGCATCCCATATCATAGTCACTAGCTTTAATCATACGGTTAAGAAGGGCTGGTGAATAGTGCTATAGATTTTCTTTTATTTTAAATCTGCAGGGAAATTAGATGTACAAGAGCTATAGAGTGATGATGCTGGGGGACTTTAATTACCCAAATATCAATCGGGATAATAGTGGAAGGAAAGGAGTGGGAGGATATTCTGAAATGTGTTTAGGAGAACTTCTTTAGCCAGTGTGTTCTCAGTCTGACTAGGAAGGATGCATAAAAACAAAGTGCTGGAAATACTCAGCAGGTCTGGCTACATCTGTGGAGAGAATAGCAGAGTTAATGTTTCAGGTCTGTGTTCGGAACTCTGATGAAAGATCACAGACCTGAAACATTAACTCTGCTATTCTCTCCACAGATGTTGCCTGTCCTCCTGAGTATTTCCAGCACTTTCTGTTTTTATTTCAGATTTCCAGCACCTGCAGTATTTGTTTTTATTTTAGGAAGGAGACATTGCTGTATCTGGTGCTGGGGAGTGAGAGGGGCCCAGTGGACCAAGTGTCTGTGGGAGAACACTTGAATGAGTGATCATATCATAAGGTTTAGATTAGTAATGGAGAAGAGTAAGGAACAATCTAGTAGAAGTAGAACTTCTAAGTTAGAAGAGGGCTAACTTCAGTGGGATGTGAGGGGAATCTAGCCAGGGTAAAATGGAACCAAAGACCGACAAGAAAACAGAGCAATAGGTGTTTAAGGAGGAGATGTTTCAGGTATAGTCTAGATGCATTCCAACAGGAAGGAAAGGCAGGGGAACCGAAGCCAGGGTTCCTTGGATGACGACGAAGATGGGGAATATAATGAAACAAACAAAGAGGGTGTATGATGCATGTCAGGTGATTACGTGAAGCAAGAAATGGGCCAAATACAATAAAAGTTGAGAGAAGTGAAGAGGAAAATAGACTGGCAAAGAGAGACTGAGAATAGAATGGCGATTAAAATAAGAAGCCTCAAAAATTTTCTGGCATGTAAATAGTAAGCGAGTAGTAAGAGGCAGGGTGGGGCCTATTAGGGACAAAGAAGGTGATCTATGCTTCGAGGCGCAGGGCAAGTTTTAGAGTGCTAGAATACTTGAAGCAGGGGCTGACAAAATATTGATAAGTGAAGTTGGTAGAGGTAATGGATGCCGTGAAAGTAGATGTACGGGAAAGGCTGGCTATGCTTAAGAGTGGATAAGTTGTCTAAGCAGGATGTTGTATCCCGGTTGTTAAAGGAAGTGGGAGTGAAGATAGCTGAAGGGCTTGCCATAGTCCTCCAATCTTCCCTAGATAAGGGGGAGGTGCCAGAGGATTGGAGATGGAGGAGTGGCATATGTGGCACTCTTATTCACGAAAGGGTGTAAGGACATTCCTAGTAACTAATAGGCTGGTTAGTTTAACATCAGTGGTAGGTAAGGTTTTAGAAACAATAATGGAAAAAATTAGCAGGCAGGTGGAGAGGTTTGAGTTAATTAAGGACAGCCAGCACAGGTTTGTACAAGGTAGATCATGTTTGACAAATCTAATTGAATATTTTGATGAAGTAACAAGGTTGATGAAAGAAATACGGTGCATGTTGTCTATATGGATTTTAAGATAGCATTTGACACAGTTCCACATAAAACAATGGTTAACAAAATAGGAGGGTCCATGTCCACTTGAATAAAAATTTGGCTTAAGGACAGAAAACAGCATGTTGTGCTAAGTGGGTATTTTTCGGACTGGAGGGTGTAGACAATGGTGTTCCTCAAGGTTCAGTGCTAGGTGCACTGCTTTTTGGTGCATATTGGGGAGAGGCAATGTAATTTCAATGGCACAGTTGTAAAGAGTGCAGAGAAAGATTGGGTTCATGTGCATTGATCTTTGAAGGTGGCAGGACATATTGAGAGAGTTAGCAAAGCATATGGGATTGGCTGCATTTGCTGGTGGTGCAGTACTAGGACATGCACAAATACAGCTTCTCCCACTGAAATGTCACTCTCTGCGACGTTCAGGCAGCTGCCAGGATTAAAGATGGCGCTGGTCAATTTATCACAGAAAAACAACTTCAACCCTAAAATCCCCTCAAAGGTTGCCATCGCCGCCTCCATCCCACCCCCAACAGTCCCCCACTCCCTCCTGCCATTGCTTCGTTGGTATCATTTCTTGGAAGTCTCCTGCTCAGCTTTTCTTTTCTTTCTGGATAAAGATGATCTCTGGTATAATACTGTCATTGAAATTTGGAACGTAAAGCAACTTTTTTGGGACGGTAAAGTCAACATTTACACTGTGAAATTTATGGAGGAAATAACTCAGAATTCCCCCCCCCCCCCCCCCCCCCCGGCTTCCATTCCACATTCTCCCAATCCACATGTTCACACTCACTACAGCCTCACTGTCCTCCAGTCGCTTGCTCCAGACATCGCCACTGTTCTCCACCCACCCCGCTCTCCGGCCACTCTTTCCCCACCCCCAGACGCTAGCTCCAGCCCGTGCCACTTCTCTCGGCCACTCACTCCCACGTTCAATCTTTTTTTTTTAAAGAGATACAGCACTGAATCAGGCCCTTCGGCCCACCGAGTCTGTGCCGACTATCAACCACCCATTTATGCTAATCCTACACTAATCCCATATTCCTACCACATCCCCACCTGTCCCTATATTTCCCTACCACCTACCTATACTAGGGGCAATTTATAATGGCCAATTTACCTACCAACCTGCAAGTCTTTGGCATGTGGGAGGAAACCGGAGCACCCGGAGGAAACCCACGCAGACACAGGGAGAACTTGCAAACTCCACACAGGCAGTACCCAGAATTGAACCCGGGTCGCTGGAGCTGTGAGGCTGCAGTGCGAACCACTGCGCCGCCCCAAATTCTCCACATGCCACCTGAAGAAGCGAGGTGGGCTGCAAGGGGTGGTGTAGGAGCGAGTGACTGCGAGGAGGGAAGCGGCATGGCCTGGAGAAAGCAGCCGGGGGGGGGTGGCGCGGTTTGAGGAGCAGGGAGCAATTGGCTGCGAGGAGTGGGCTGGAGCAGTGGCAGGGGAGGGGGAGAAAGCGTCACGGCCTGGAGCGAGTGGCTGGGGGGGAGAAATTAGCTCAGGAGGTGTGCGAGTTTTCCTGCGCATGCGCCAATTAGTCCTGGCAAGATGTAAACTGCGTCTGCGCAGCATCTCATTGAGCAGGAGACTGTTTACATGTGCGCAGCTTGGAGTGCTCTGATGACATCGGTGGGCTGCTGCGTGTCAGGAGCCACTTTGTATGGGATTTGGGGCTTCCTAAATAGAGGTATTGAGTGCAAAGGCAGGGAAGTTGCACTGCACCTTTTAATAAAGCTGTGTTAGGCCACAACTATAGTATTGCATCCAACTCTGGTCACCGCACTTTAGGAAGAATGTGAGGGTGCAGAGGAGATTTATCGGAATAGTTCTGGGGGTGAAGGATTTTAGCTACAAAGTTAGATTGAAGAAGCTGGGCTTCTTGGAGCAGAAGTGATTAAGGGGAGATTTGAGAGAGATGTACAAGATTATGACAGGGTAGTCAAAGAAAAGCTGTTCAATTAGCTCATGGTATAAGGACTAAGGGACACAGATTTTTGGACAAGGGATGCAGGGGGAATGTGAGGAAGAACTTTTTTACACAGCGAGTGTAAATGACCTGGAACTCGCTGCCTACGAGAGTGGTGGAAGTGGAGATAGTCGATGATTTCAAAGGAAATTGGATGGGCACTTGAGGGAAATAAACTTGCAGGGGAATGGGACTGACTGGATTTTTCTACAGCAAGCCGGCATGGACTCAGTGGGCCGAATGTGACTAGTTTCCCACCTCCAAAACTAGTCTTGTAAAACTGCAGGAATGAATTGTCCAAGCATGTTGGGTCAAGCTTCACTTTTTCTCCCACGTTTTGAATTATGTCTGCTTGCATCAGCACTGATTTTGCAGTTGAGTCCTGGCGCTCTAAGGAGCTGCTGGCAGTTGGTTTTGAAGTTTCAGCAATTTTTTTGTTCATCTCTCATCCTCGTATGGGATGGCGGGTGGGGGGGGGGGGAGGAGGTGGGCGGGTAAATGCCAGGATAGACTGGTTATGTCGAATGGTTCGTATCCATGTTGTAACTTCCATGTATCCATCTAGAAATTAATGCTAGTTGGCCTCTGTGATTAGTGTCAATCCTAACATTGGGGGGATAGGGGAAATAGTATAACTAAATCTGGAAGAAATGTCTGGGACATAACTTAGCACAAGCTGAACTCTGGTCTGTGGCTTCATTCCACTCCAGTGGTGTGCACTTACCAACTAATCCTCTGAGGTAGATGTTAATGCCAGAAGACTCCTCTTGTGTATCTTTGAAGTGCAGTTTGTAGATGCTGCTTTTTTGCTGCACTGTAGTTGGCATGTTTTATATTTCTCTGCTTTGTAAGCCACATGAAGCAAAACATATTTATCAACAAACTGAAATTTGCGCGCAAAGAAGCAGCTTGCCTGAGAAAAAGCCACTTGCACGAGGTGACAGGAGCAGAGAAATCTAAAAAAAAAAAAAATTGGCATTCTACCATTTTATCAAGCACGCCTAATTTTTTTTTCTCTGCTCTGTCTCCCAGCTGTAGGTGACTTTTTCAAAGACAGCTTCCAAGATTTTCCCTCTGGCTAGAGGGTGAAAATTGATACAAAAACCTGCCCCTCCCACTTTGGTCTAATTCATTTGAACTGACGCCCAAAATCTGCAGACACATGCTGGACTGTGCTGCTTCATCTGGACTCTGATATTTTGTGCCCACTCACATGGCAAATACCCACTGGTTTTTGACTCCGAATTCTGGCATCCATCAGAGAAGTGCTTTTGTCTGCAGCATTTGTCACCTTTATATTAACAAGACTTTGGGGAGGAGGCTTCTACAAGACTACAGCACCTGAAAAGCAATAAATCTGTTAAAAAGCAATGGAGACGCAAAAGGATATCACTGTTCAAAGAAGCAGTTCTGGTTTGGAATACCTGTTACCCAATGTTGAGAGTCCAGTGTGAATCAGCTGTTCTTGGACCCCATTAAGTGTCAGCCTGAGTTTGAAGTTAAAATTGGATGTACGCTTAAGGTTGTCCTAAATACGGTCTGTGCTGGTGATGTGCAACATTGACCAAACATGCAGCAGGAGTAGTTTAAAACTCCATTTTAATTTTGTGTAGTATTGCTGCTATTCAATGTAGAATTCCCCATAAATAACTAACCAGGCAAAGTCTAAATGTGACACTTCACATACCAGCACTGTCCAGACACAGGAATTTGGGCGCAATCTTTAAAAAGGCCCAAATAATTTAAACCTGGGATTATAGTGCTTCAACATGTTGCATCAGTGTTTTACTGATGCACCTGTTTGTGTTTTCAAACCTTGTGTTGTAATGCAGTTGGTACCAGTGGGAAGGGGCATGTCATTTATGCCAACTGATTTTGGGGAGGTGTTGCAGATGAGGGTGCTGTGATTCTGACCACAGTTAACAGGATATTTAACTTGTCTGTAGAATGTTTTAAATCTACATGTTGAAAATGAGCACTCTGAAATCACAGCCAGATTAGATGACTGCACCCCAGATTTAGTTGTTTGTGTTACATTCTGTTTGTGTGGATTAATTTGGCATCTGGTTTAGGTTTTAAAAGCAATATAGGACAGGAACTAATTTCCACGTAGCGTTTTGCTGCTTAAAAAGCATTTAGCTCCCCTGTTGCTGCCAGAAACAAACACAGCACTGATTCAGGTAGCTGAGCTCTATTTCATGTCGAAATAGAATTGTCATACATCCACACAATGCTCTGTGACCTCTCTCCATCTCAGTGCATCTTAAGCTGTGCCCATGAATCGTCGTGTGGATGTAAGCATAGATGTAAAGGGTATTATCTGTCCAGTAAAGGAGTTCAATCCTGATATGTTGGATATATGTTGACTATATCGGTAGTCCCTAGTGTCTGTGCCTCTTATGTGAATTAAGAGCAACATTTCTCTGAGCAGAAAAGGCCGATTGACCCAGTGAGTCTTGCTTCATAAATAAACCCCATCCACCTATATTCCTATATCCTTCTCTATGCAGAAATTCATCTCTTTATTGAACCTTTTACTGTTACTTTGGATTTCAAGCAGCTGTAGTTTCTATGGATGCAAAGAAATTGCACTTGACTTCCCTTCTGAGCTCTTCACCTGAATTTAGTTTATCCTATTGTTTGAGCTTTCACTGGTCCACATTATGCCTGAATAAGTTTAATTCAATTCACAGTTTCTTCATATTGAGCCAGATGTGTGGCTTTGGATATAATGCATTGTTTGTGGCAGTCTGGTCTGTGGTGCTCAGAAGTTGCTAGGTTTTCAGATATGAAAATATAACTTCATAAGTTTTTTTTTGAAGGCGGTTCTCCTTTTTGACTGTTTGACAGTCATTTCCAAAAGTAGACGGCACCCCTCATATTAGACTACTGCTTCAGCCTACTCTTTAAGACAGTACGTGGCTCACTGCTAACCACACTGCAGTAAATGACACTGGATCTCATATAGGCTGCATCTGTATTAAGTTATTTCAGTGAGTCGAATATTATTACAGTGATCCAAAGTTTTACTGGTTGAAATTAGCCATAGTAGTTTGGGGCAGAGTACAGCATGCTAACTGTATGGTAGTATTTGATTCAAAGTGACAATACTGTAGGGATTTCTGGCTTTGTTCTTGCTGGGCTTGATTTTAATGTCATTTTACACCAATATTTCCTAGTTTAGGTAGTACATTACTGTAATTTTTATACTGACACTACCCTATCAAAAAAATGCAGGTTTCAGGTGAAGCAGTAGGGGTTACAATTCCTTATGGGATTTTATGTATAACCTATTTTATTGTTAACATTTTAATGCTGTTTTTGTGTTAATTTTTTTCTACAAGAGAGCAATTGTATAGCATTCTGAGCAGGTTTGATGTCAGATTGTTTAATTCAAGTTCAATAAAAGTTTCTAAGGAATAAAACCGAGCTACGAGTGAAAATAACTTTAACCAGGAATTGGTGGCGCTGTGTTGGCATTTTATTCTGCCTCAGCAAAGTTTAGCTCAGTTGTTTGGGTAAATATGTTGTGGTGACAATTATTCTTCGGGATTTTGAACAAAGTGCAGTAGTTACCCATCCTGAACTATTATGCCCTGCAGCTGATGCCCTAAAATTTTAAGAGTTTTCAGTTATGTGGGGGGGTCACGGACCTGTGATTTTCACAGAAAAATGGAATGGAATCGTGATCCTCAGGTAATGAACAGAATTTGACCTGTTTACCTTCAGCTGTGGCTTTTCTTTTTTCTAATGGATGTTAAATGCTCTTATCCAAAGTAAAAAAAATTTGGTCTGGATGTGCCTAAATTGCTGTTCAGGTGTGGTGAAATGTGGCCATGTGAATACATGACTTGTGTAGTGCCACAAAATAATTTTTTTTCATGCATTCTCAGAATATGGGCTCGCTGACAAGGCCAGCATTTATTGCCCATCCCTAGTTGCCATTGAGAAGTGCTGCAATCCATGTGGTGAAGGTGCTTCTGCTGGGTAAGGAGTTCCAGGATTTTGACCGATGACCAGGAAGGAACACCAATATATGTCCAAGTCGAGATGGTGTGTGACTTTAACCTGATGGTATGATTTCTCACGCACCTGCTACCCTTGTCCTTCTAGGTGATAGAGATCAAAGGTTTGAGAGGTGCTGTCGAAGAAACCTTGGCAAGTTACTACAATGCATCCTGTAGGTAATACACACTGCAGGCATAGTGCGTGGTGGTGGAGGGAGTGGATGGGATATTGTTCAAGCAGACTGCTTTGTCCTTGAGAATGCACCCATCCAGGCAAGGGAAGAGTATTCTGTCACATTCCTGACTGGTAGTGGAGAGGCTTTGGGGAGCCGGGGGTGAGCCACTCGCTGCAGGATACTCAGCCTCTGACCTGCTGTAATAGCCACAGCAGGTCAACGAGAAGGGCTGGATTGGTTCTGGGGAATGAAGTGGGGTAAAATGAATCAAGTGTCAGTAGGGGAACATTTAGGAGACAGTGATCATAGTATCGTAGGGTTTAGGTTAGTTATAGTAAAGGGGAAAGGAGCAATCTAGGGTAAAAGAAAAATTCATTGGGGGAGGGCTAACATGAGAACAGTTTTGGCTCCAGTAAATTGGAATCGGATTGGCAGGCGAAACTGCAATGGAACAATGGGCTGCCTTTAAAGAGGCAAGAGTTCGAATTCAGTTGAGGTACATTCCCATGAGGGGAAAGGTAAGGCAAACAAATGCAGAGCTCCCTTGATGACAAAAGAGATAGAGTAAGGTGAAGCAGAAAAAGAGTGCATATGTCAGTTGTTTGGTGTATAATACAAGTGAGAACCAGGTTGAATATAGAAAGTTCAGAGGGGAAGTGAAAAAAGAAATGCGAAGCAAAGAAAAGAGATTGGTCGCTAACATAAAAGGGAATCAAAGTCTTTTATAGCCATATAAATAGTAAACGGGTGGTAAAAGGAATAGGGCCGATTGGGGACTTCAAAGGGGATTTACACATGGAGGCAGGGGCATGGTTGAGATACTAAATGAGTACTTTGCATCTGTCTTTCCCAAGGAAGAAGATGCTGTCCAAGTCATAGTGAAAGAGGAGGTAGTTGAGATACTCCATGGACTAAAAATTGGTAGAGAAGGTGTTAGATAGGCTGGCTGTACTTAAAATTGATAAGTCACCAGGAACGAATGAGATGCCTCCAAGATACTGAGGAAAGTGAGGGTTGAAATTGCAGAGGCACTGGCCATAATATTCCAAACTTCCTTGGATAAAGGGGTGATGCCAAAGGACTATAGAATAGCAAGTGTGACCCCCTTGTTTAGGAAAGGGTATAAGGATGAGCCCAGCAACTACAAGCCAGTCAGTTCAACCTCAGTGGTGGGAAAGCTTTTAGAAATGATAATCCAGGAAGGAAAGCCAGTACTGATTTGTTAAGGGCAAATCATGTTTAACTAACTTGCTTGAGTTTTTTTTAATGAGGAAACAGAGGGTTGATAGTGTAGTTGATGTGGTGTACATGGACATCCAGAAGGCATTTGATAAAGTGCCACATAACAGGCATGTCAGCAAAGTTAGAGCCCATAGAATAAATGGGACAGTAGCAATATGAATACGAAGTTGGCTGAGCGACAAGAAACAGTAGTGGCGAACAGTTGTTTTTCAGACAGTGGGGTTCCCAAGGGGTCAGTGTAGGACCTCTCTCTTTTCCTGATCTGTATTAATGACAGACTTTGGTGTACAGGGAACAATTTCAAAATTTGCAGATGAAACAAAACTTGGAAGTATTGTGAACTGTGAGGAGGATAATAAAGTTAACAAGGACATGGACAGGCTGGCGGAATAGGCGGACAAGTGGCAGATGAAATTTAATGCAGAGGAATGTGAAGTGATTCATTTTGGTAGGAGGAGCGAAGAGAGGCAATATAAAATAAGGGGTACAATTCTAAAGTGAGTGCAGGAGCAGAGGGACCCTGGAGTTTGTGCACAATTCATTGAACGTGGCAGGATAGGTCAACAAAGCAATAAATAAAGCTTCAGAGATCCTGGGCGTAGAGTACAAAAGCAAGGAAGTTGTGATAAACCTGTATAAGTAACTGGTTTGGCCTCAATGGGGTATTATGCCCTGTTATGGGCACTTTTTAGGAGGGATGTTAAGGCATTAGAGAGGGTGCAGGGGAGATTCATGAGAATAGTTCCAGGGATGAGGAACTTCAGTTACATGGCTAGATTAGCGAAGCTGGGACTGTTTTCCTTGGCGAAGATTAAGAGGAGATTTGATAGTGGTGCTCAAAATCATGAGGGTTCTGGGCAGAGTAGATAAGGAGAAACTCTTCCTTTGGTGGAAGAATCAAGAACCAGAGGGTACCGATTTAATGTGATGGGCAACGTGAGGAAAAGCCTCTTTTTTTTTTTACACACAGCAAATGATTTAGATCTGGAATGCGCTGTGGCTTTCAAAAGAGAATTGGACAATTATCTGAAGAGAAGAAAATTTGCAGGGCTACAGGGATAGGACAAGGGAGTGGGACTAGGTAAGTTGCTCTTGCAGAGAGCCAGCACAGACTCGATGGGCTGAATGGCAGCTTTCTGTACTAGAATCATAAAATGGTTACATGTGGCTGGTGCAATTGAGTTTTTGGTCATTGGTGACCGACAAAATGTTCATAGAGCTGATTCGTCAGTGTTTTATGCCCACTATATGGCCTGTTTGTAGATACGGTGCTGTTTTTGAGTGACCAGATAGTTTGTTGTCCTGCACAACATGCCTCTAAGTGTATTTTGCTACTTGCCATCTTGTAGCCCAGGAGGATTTCCTGTCCGTCAAAAACCGCTAACAGCATTTAGTTAGTACCTTTCGCAAAGAAAAATGGTGACGGTTTGTGTGGGAAATGGAAAGGAACTTGGGCTATACCATGGTGGAGAGTTCAGAGAAGTGCCTGCACAATTGGTTGAAAAGATGGGTTTTAAGAAGGCTATCTGAGGGTGTTGCAAGGAGCGCTGAGATCATTGAAGGCTCTACTATCAATATGCAATGAAGGGAGGTTGGATGCGCAAGGCTAATGCAAGGGCGGATTAAGGCTGGAGGACGTTGCAGAAGTTGGTGGAAAAGATGAGGACAGGGATTTTACATTGAATGTGTTGGGACAGGGAGTCAGTGAGGATAGGCCCAGAGGAGATGTAATAAGAGGTTTTTAAAAAGTAAGAGTAAATAAGGAAGGACTGTCTTGGCTGCAGCATTGGTGACCAGGGGTCATTCAAATTTAATTATCATTCCTATGGGGACAAAAATTCATTTGCACAGGGCTGTTGGAATGTGGTATGTTTTGCACAGCAAGTGGTTGAGGCAAAGACCATTGTTTCTTTTATGAAAAAAATTGAATAAAACTTTGTGATGAACGATACAGGTACAGGGAGAATGTAGGGCAGTGGGATCAATTTTGGATTGCGCAAACAGGGCCAGTAAGGATGATGGACTGTGTGTTCTGGTGCTGTAAACTTCTGTGATAGCTAACAATGCAAATAGCTGAGCTTTGAATAAGTCAGTCGAATAGTGGGGGCAGGGAGGATGTTTTGGGGATTTAAGACTCTGTGGGTATGATAGAGCTGGAGGTGGACAATATTAGAGGTGGACAAAGGAAGTCTTGGTGATGGGGTGTTGGGTTTGAACCTCAGTGCTGGGTCAGATTAGACACCAGGTTTTTGCATGACTCAATTCAGCCTGTGTGTGCAGTCAGGAAGGGTGTGGAGTCTATGGCAGGGGCTGAAAACAATGGCTTTAGGTTTTCTAGTATTTGTGGGGTGAAGGAGAGCTGGAACTCTCTGGATGTAGCCAGTAAACCTGGACATATGTTCTTTACAAATTGTGCACACACACTAGCTTGTGTTTGAAACCTGAGTGCTGCTGCTGCTTTGTAGCTCCTGTAGTATGTACAAGATTAATTTCACATTAACTTGATTATAGACAAAGCCATTTGCTTGTATTTCTCGTACTCATACCCTGAACTCCATTCCAACATTATTACTTCCTGTGTCTGCCCCTAGGGGGAGAAAACTCCTTTCTCCTCAAGTCCTTGAACGTGTTGTCTCCTCGCAACACCATGCCTGTCTTTCCCACAAGTCGATTTGAATCTTTCTGATCAAGTTTCTGCTCCATGCACAGCACACATGCTCCTAATCAAAATCATAAGTGACTGTCTTTTTCCTTTCTTGATCTGTCCATAACCTTTGACAAGGTCTATCTCACTCTGCTGCAGTGCATCTCCATTGTCCAGCTCAGTGAGACATCCAATCATGGCGAGAATATCAACAATAAGGACTTCTTCCCCATTAACTTCAGGAGACCCCATAGGATCTGTCCTCTCCCCTTCCTCATCTATCTGCTGCTTCTTGGTGACATCATCCAAAGACATGGAGTTAGTTTCAACATCAATGCTGATGGCACCCTCAACCCCTTCACTGCTAGTCCGACATCTAGTTGTAGATAAGCTCCAGTTCAACATTGGGAAGACTGAACCTGTTGTCGTTAGCCCCCACTGTTAACTCCTGCCGTCAATTCCATTCTCCTTTCATGGCTTTGCTATACTCGCTGTTTCTGCAACCTCCTCCAGCCAGAGACACAGCTGATCCCTAATTCTAGCCTTTCACGCATTCTTCCTTTTCATCCCATTGGTAGCCGTAACTACAGCCACCAATACCCAAGCTGCTCTACCCTTCAACCTCCCTTCTTTCCTTAAACAAGCCAAGCTTTTGGTTACCCTACCTATTCTCCTTTTCTGCTGTGCCCTATTTTGTCTGATTAAGCTTCTGAGGCACAATGGGCCAATTTTCTAAGTTGAAGGTGATGAATAAATGCAAGTAATTGTTGATCTGGAATGTTTTCATCTACATGTAAATGCGCACACAATGCAACTTGATTTCTGAAGCTCAATACATAGCCTTAAATTTATCCATTGACTGACCAGTATCTCACCCTGATAGTATACACCTCAAAAAAAAAAAATCCAGGTGCTTCCAGTCTATAATTAGTACTTCTCTGTAGATGTGGCATTTTGCTGAAATCTCTCTGACAGCACTGTTGACCTTCAAATGTCTGACCTGTGAGGATTGTTATGGGTGCAGGTTCTAGCTTGTCCGTTATGCCAAACTGATCTGAAGCAGTTGAATGTGTAAGATTTTGTATTGTAGTGGTCGGTAAGAGTTACTTCTTGGAGAATGTTCATTTTTAAACTTTAAATATGGTCATTTAGGCTGTATCTCAAATCGGGAAAACCTTTCAGATCTGCCCCTAATTTTCTCTTCGTGTCCAGTGTCTCAGCCATGTGACTGTTCATGTGCGAGTCAATGTAAGTGGCAGGCTATTTAACTATCAAGGCTGACCCTCACTCTGACCTTACCTTGTCAAAGGCCACTGACTGGGTTTCATCCAAAGAAAAATTGTGCAGTGGCAGATATGTCAGGTTTTCCAACTTGCGTCACTGGCTAGCAGTCGGGAAGGAACGCTTTTTTTTTCTCCTCCTGCCTTAGCCCACCTGCATTGAGGCCACTTGTAGGACACATAACTACTGCTTGAGATTGCCAACATTCTGCAGACTGGGGATGGAATTTGGGGTCTTTTTGGTTTGTCACTCCACATCACAGCAGGCAGGCTCACCTGAATTTAGGGAAGTATTAGGATAAACTGAGCTCCTGTATTGCAGATCTAGTCCAAGCTAGATTGATGAGTTT
Organism: Heterodontus francisci; assembly: GCF_036365525.1. NCBI lineage: Eukaryota > Metazoa > Chordata > Chondrichthyes > Heterodontiformes > Heterodontidae > Heterodontus > Heterodontus francisci. The sequence continues at coordinate 30,852,766 of NC_090413.1, forward strand.
GGATAAAGTTGCTGGACACTATTAAATGTTTCCTCCTTCACCCCACAGGTAACTACTACAACAGTGGTGGCTACTCCAGTTCAGGTGCTTCAGGGGGCTACTCCTACAGTCAGAATGATGGTTACACACCTCCACCACCAAAGAAACCAATCAAGCCACAACCCCCCCTGCAGAAACCATCATACGGTGGGGCTGGAGGAGGTAGTGGCGGTGGCTATCCGACTCAGCAGTCCTCATACAGCCAGAACCAATACAGTAGTTATAGCCAGCCTCCACTTCCAGCCCCAGCCAAACAGAAACCATACAACAGCCAGAACTATTCATATTCAGGCTCCTCCTACAGTAGTTCCTACCCTGGGCAGAATGTTGGCACGAGCGTGGAATATGAACGCAAGGGTGGTAAGTATGTGAATCATCTTTTTGGGTAGCTTTGGATCTCTGAATCAGCCTATATAAAGGGATGTACAAGCAGTATTTGGAAGAAACTTTCTTTTGAGAAGTAGAAGTGAGGAACCTAAGCTTGTAAATGCAGAGCCTTTCCTCTCCAAAGTCAAGGAGAGATGAGGCAAATCAGGAAATAATGGTGCCAAGCTTGGACTTTAGGAACCTGGAGCATTTGGGTGGAAGGAAGGACTCGGGAACAATTTGAGATCCTGTGAAAGATTAGATTTAGTCTTGGTGGTGAGTCTTGATTTCACTATTGTGAGGAAATAGGGAGGAGGAATAGCATATGGGTTTGGGTATGGATAGCTGCAGTTTGAGAATGAGGAACAGTGGCACTTCATTACCCTAAAGACTGCTCCCCATTGTCTGAAAATGCTCTCGATAGTGGCACATATGGAACGGTAGCATGTTGTTTCTAGCAGAAGTCTTAGCGGGTGGGGGTGGTTAGTGGAGCGGGGGAGCGGTTGCCATTAAGCTGTTGATAACTGAGATTCAGAGAAGCTCGTACATGGGTTGCAGTGTGTATAACCAAACTGGTGGAGCAGGAGATGGCTTCCAGTTGGAGTGCCTTTATTTGGGCTTTGCTTAATGGACATAGTAAGGGATCAGAGAATATGTACATTTGAAGATGTACATAGTAACAAACTGAAACCAGTTTCTAAATGCCCTTTGCTATTTTGTAGGATACAGTAGTTCATCATATGGCTCTGGCGGAGGTAGTTCCTATTCTTCTAACACACCAGGAGGTTATGGAGGAGGTGGAAGTGCTGGTACTGGTGGCTCTTATTCCGGTAAGCTCTGATGGAAATTACTTAAATGTGATCTTACTAATTGGTTATAGAGTGGAATCTTGTTTCATTGTGAATTTAATATGCTACATGCCAAGCCTTATATTGGAACACTTAATTTTTACCTACTTGGAAAATAAGCCAGGCAGATGGGAGCATGGGACAACTAGAAGTCAAAAGGAAAAACACTATCCGGGAACAACTACACTGTTCCTTTACAAATGCTTGGAACAATGTCAGGAAAGAATGTTCAGTTTTAAAATTTTTACATTAACATGGGAGAATTTGAGTACTGGAGGAAAGAGGTTTTGGGGATGCCAGATGGTACAGATTTCCCCCCTCTCTATTGTTTGTCCTGTACTGTTTCCCCTCTTGCTGTCAACAAACCTCTTGCAGCATTCCTATTCATCTGAGCTTGATCATTGTTCGCAGGATTTCAACACTGGGGGAATGGGATAGATCCAGTAGCCAAAATTCAGTCTTTGCATGCTCTCTGGCACATGTTCTAATGCTGTCTGTCTCTGTCCCTCCTTTTCCTTTTGCCTTGTGTACTGTTAGAGGCACTGAAGCCAGTGGTAGCAAGTACTATTGAGATTGGGATGAATCAAGCCTGGCACCTGCCCATCTGCATAGCTCTGAGGAACATTACCCCTTGACCATTGTAAGAGTGTGTGGCATCACTTTTGTCGAAGCTAAGTGGCAGCTGGACTTTTCTGTGTAGCTGTTCATTTATTCATGGCTGGAGGAATTAGTTAGAATACCTGCTTCTCCCAGGGGACCTTACATACCTGTCCAACACTGTTAACACTATGAATTGTTCACAGGGTACCCTTCCCAGAGTGGCTATAATGCACCATCATCTGGGGGCTATGGATCCAGTCAGTCGTCCTATTCAAGCCCGGGTGGGGGCTATGGCCGAGGGGACCACAGCATGAACACCTACCAGTACAGATAAACAGGACCTGTTACAGAAGATCCTCTATCCCCTTGTTTTTTTTCTAACTGCTGTATCTATTTTTCTTAAATACTGCGGATAAATTAAAAAAAAAATTTTGTGTGACCACTTTCCACCAGCACTGCGTACTCTTAAGGTCGAGTTCAATGGCATTCCTGTAGTAAGTAGTGCTGTGGTGTGTGATACTTCAATGTGACATTCAGGATCCAGACTTGGAACTCCCAACACCACTGACTGACCAGCAGGCACATGTTGCCTTCTAGCTGGAATAATCTGGTGGCTTTTGATATGGCAGTGAGCCCAGTACAGATAATTCTGCATAGTCATAATTGTATAAAATGTTAAATTATTGCGCTTGTGACTCCGAGGTAGTGGACAGAGCCCTTGATAGTCAGCAGTGTTCTCAACAACTGACCAAATAGAGTCCTGCACTGGCTGTATTGACAAGATCACAACAGAGCAACTTGGTGTTGGCTTGTAATGTTTTTGTTTTTCCCCTTTCCCATCCATTTGACCATTTTGGCTGCTAGTGCTCCAGCACTGGATCTGAACATTTTGGTAGCTTTTCTTTTTAACCAGACAGGGGGAGATTCAAATCCCTGCTGTCAACACCTTCAATGGTTCTTTTTTTTTAAAAATTTGTTTTTAAAAAAGTATACTAAAATAAATACATAACACATTTTGGTTCCTGCAATCTACTTTGTAATAGTCATTTTTGCCTGGCAGTTGTGAATGCTTTAAATCTCTCCCTATCTGTAATGTATAATCTCCTAAATGATTTTCTTGTAGAGTTGTCTAGAAGTGAAGCTTTGTTCTAAAATGTATTTCTGCTTTTCTCAGTTTAGTTTATATAATTGTGTGAATTATTTTAAGATACCATGTTTTGTACTTTTTCTGTATTAGTTGAACAGTATTGCAGTTGACCTTCCTCTCAAAGCGGTTAAATAAAATGTTTATAAAGTAAAACAAATGTCATCATTTGTTGGATAGTCTTTGACTTTTTGTCTTGATGCACACTTCCCTTTCAGGAAATTTCTCCATATTCAAGTCAACTGCCTTTATGAATTTTTCATTTGGTCTTGTGATCTGAGTGACAGTGGTAAGGCTGAATTTGCTGCTCATCCCTGGTGCTGCATTCCTTGGGAATTCCAGTGACGTAAATGGTGATAGATGTCCAAGTTAGAATGATGTGTGATCTGGAGGTGGTATTCTCATGACTGTAACTGTTGTCCTCCTCTGTAATAGAGATCACCAGGCTGCATACCAATAATCAGACTACATAAAAAAAAATATTTTTTTTTTGTGATGAGGGCACAAAGGAAGCTTCATTCAGTTAAGCATAAATAAAATGTACATAGATACATAGATACAGGATCCCTTTTTATTCATCTACAGCCAGTAGAAGTAATATGCACTGAGGGTCTTGGTATGGGGAGAGGATCACATGCAGGGAGGGGCATATCTCAAAAGTGAGTATTATCCTTCATCTCATAGTTGCTCTTCACTGTCCTGTTGAAGCTGTGAGCGAGTGGGTCTGCTCGGACCAAATATCTAATTTGGAAAGATGAAAGAAAATTCCTGAGTGTTACATGAAGATGAAATCAGCATCTGCTACCATCCATATCACCTCAGAGACCAGGAGTAAGCTGTGCTGAGAAGTTATAGGGCACTAGTTATGCATGATCTTGCTGGTTCCTGTTTTTGCTATTGGTGATTTATTGTGAAATAAACATTTATCCTGAATGTAGATTTCCCTCCCACCTCTTGCCAGCTACTCACATAATATCATTGAGCTTTAGTCGTGTGTCAGGGCTGGGGTTGATAAGGATGTAGGAGACATTATTGTCCTGGTCCTTCAGTTCAGCTGAAAGAACAGGGGAAAATGAGTTACTGTGATACAGCATCAGACATGAATAATTCTACTGATTCAGCATTTTTAGCTTTGACATTGTTCCCAAAACTGTCTCCATGAGGCCAGGTTTGACTTTGTGATTTCTAGGATTGCCTAGATGATTCTGTACCCCTGGATCATTAATCATTGCCTGGCTGAGATTGGCCAATTGATTAAGGCTCAAACGTGGGCTTTTCCATGTCTGTGTTAATTGTAGAAATTTATGGCACACGAGGCCCATTGTGTTTGTCAGCTGAGAAAGAGCTATCTATCCCAGGACTATTTAAATGCGATGAGAGTTTCTGTCCATACCATCCTTTCACAGTGAATTCCAGACCCCTTCCACCCTCGGGGTAAAAACATTTCAATTCTCCACTAATTCTTATACCAGTTACTTTAAATTTATGCCTCCTGGTTATTGACCTCTCTAAGGGAAACAGGGATCTGGTGTCCTTGTACATGAACTGCAAAAAGCACACCTGCAGAACTGTGTACAGTTTTGGTTACCTTATTTAAGGAGGGATATACTTGCATTGGAAGCAGTTCAGAGAAGGTTCACTAGGCTGATTCCTGGGATGAAGGGGTTATATTATGAGGAAAGGCTGGGTCGACACTCAGAAGATTTGAGATGATCTTGAAACGTAAGATTCTGAGAGGGGGGGGGGGGGCTTGACTAGGTAGATGCTGATATGTTTCCCCTTGTGGGGAATCTATAACTAGGGGCCACAGTTTCAAAATGAGGCTCCTCCCATTTCAGACAGATGAGGAATTTCTTCTGAGGCTCATTAATCTTTGGAATTCTCCAGCCCAGAGAGCAGTGGAGGCTGAATTAGACAGATTTGATCTACAAGGGAGTAAAGCAGTATGGGGAGGCAGGCAGGAAGGAAAGTAGTCATGATTAGATTAGCCAGTGGCCACCTCCTGTTTTGTTATGTTAGGTCATTTCAATATGCTTTGTTCAGGCTCCTCAGTTTTATACACCTCAATTAAATTTCTCCTCTCTTCCAAAGAAAACAACCCCAGCATATCCAATTTTCCAGTCCTGGCAACATCTTCATAAATTTCCCCTGTACCCTCTCTGGTGTGATCACATCCTTCCTGCATTGCGGAGACCAGACTGTATGCAGTACTCGAGCTGTGGCTTAACTAGTGTTTATTACATTTATAGCATAATGTCTTGCTCGACTATTCTATGCCTCAGCTAATCAAGGAAAATATCCCATGTGCCTTAACTATTTTGTCTCCCTGTCTTAGCTTTTGGGAACCGTGAACATAGTCCCTCTGTTGCTCTACGCTTCAGTATCCTACCATTTATTGTGTATTCCATTGTCATTTTTGCCCTCTCTAAATGCATTATCTCTCACTTCGCTGGATTGAATACCATTTCCCACATTTCTGCCCACTTAACTAGACCATTGCTATCCTCTGCAGTTTCCAGCTTTCTTCCTCACACTCAGCCTCACAGCCAATTTTTTTATCATCTACAAATTTAATTGATAGAAAAGCAAGGGCCCTAGTACTGAGCCCTGCAGAACCCCACAGGAACTTACCAAAAGCACCCGGCAACCATTACTTTTTGTTTCCAGCCTAGTTTGAGTCACTTGCCCCACTTTGCCTTTTGTGTTATGACTTTGCTGACAAGTCTGCCATATGGGACCTCATCAAAACTTTGATTCTCATCAACTGCTGCATCCCTGTCCCCACCCCAAACACTCACTGGTTACCTTTTCAAATGAGAAATGCTAGAAATACTCAGCAGGTCTTCAGCATCTGTGTAGAGAAGCAGAGTTAACATTTCAGGTCAAAGACATGTTTCAGAACTGGCAAATATTGGAAATGTAAAAGGTTTTAAGCAAGTAAAATGGGCGTGGGGCAAGAGATAACAAAGGTAAAGGTGTTGATAGGACAAGGTCACCGAGAATAACTGACCAGAAGGTCATGGAACAAAGGCAAATGGTATGTTAATGGTGTGTTGAAAGACAAAACATTAGTGCAGAGAGGGTGTTAATGGACACAAAAATGAACAGCCCTAGCCCAAAGCACAAACATGAAGAAAAAAAAGTGGGTAGACATATGGTAAGAAAAATGAATGATGAAACAAACTAAAATAAAAAAAACAAAAACTGAAAAGAGGGGCCCGTCATACTGTGAAATTAGTGAACTCAATGTTCAGTCTGGCAGGCTGTTGTGTGCCTAATCGGTAACTGAGATGCATTTCCTCAAATGACTATTGGTGCCGTTTCCTGCTCCTGCCCCAAACTGGAAAACTTTTCTTTCAATTTCCACCCTTCTCTCACCTTTACATGGTCCATCTCTGACACTTCCCTTCCTTCCTCGACATCTCTGGGGATAGGCTGTCTATTAATATCCATTATAAGCCCACCCACTCCCACAGCTACCTCGACTACACTTCACACCCTGCCTCCTGTAAGGACTCTATTCCTTTTTCCGGCTGACGAATCTGCTCTGATAATGTCTCTAGATGCAGAAATCAACAAGCGCATGGGTAAGGCTTCCACTGCTATGTCCAGACTGGCCAAGAGAGTGTGGGAAAATGGCGCACTGACACGGAACACAAAAGTCCGAGTGTATCAGGCCTGTGTCCTCAGTACCTTGCTCTACGGCAGCGAGGCCTGGACAATGTATGCCAGCCAAGAGCGACGTCTCAATTCATTCCATCTTCGCTGCCTTCGGAGAATACTTGGCATCAGGTGGCAGGACTATATCTCCAACACAGAAGTCCTTGAAGCGGCCAACACCCCCAGCTTATACACACTACTGAGTCAGCGGCGCTTGAGATGGCTTGGCCATGTGAGCCGCATGGAAGATGGCAGGATCCCCAAAGACACATTGTACAGCGAGCTCGCCACTGGTATCAGACCCACCGGCCGTCCATGTCTCCGTTATAAAGACGTCTGCAAACGCGACATGAAATCGTGTGACATTGATCACAAGTCGTGGGAGTCAGTTGCCAGCATTCGCCAGAGCTGGCGGGCAGCCATAAAGACAGGGCTAAATTGTGGCGAGTCGAAGAGACTTAGTAGTTGGCAGGAAAAAAGACAGAGGCGCAAGGGGAGAGCCAACTGCAACAGCCCCAACAAACAAATTTCTCTGCAGCACCTGTGGAAGAGCCTGTCACTCCAGAATTGGCCTTTATAGCCACTCCAGGCGCTGCTTCACAAACCACTGACCACCTCCAGGCGCGTATCCATTGTCTCTCGAGATAAGGAGGCCCAAAAGAAAGAAAGAAGAAATGCAACCTTCCACGATACTGCTTCTGATATGTCTTCCTTTTTCCTCAACTGAGGATTTCTTCTTTCCTCCCCTACCCCCAGCACCCTCTTTCTGTTTGTTAATCCCATCCAACATTTCATACTCCTTCTTAACTATAATGTCTCATTGTCTTCACAAGAGGGGGACAGTTGCAATGTCGTCATTAAGAAACATGCCCATGTCTTGTGTCTCCACAGAGTTTATCTTTTTAGTCTCTACTAGGCCCTACTCTTTCCGTAGTTATCCTTTTTAATTTCAGCCCTGCACTTTCTATATTCTTCTCGGCTTTCTGCAGTATCGAGTCCTTGGTATCTGACATAAGTTTCCTTTTTTTTGCCTTATGCTATGCTGTTTGACATCCAAGGAACTCTAGATTTGGGAGTCCCACCCTTTCTTCTTAAACTCCCCAGATGATCTTTAACCAATGGTGCAGTTTGTTTATGGGTTGGAGAGGAGTAAATCGTTCATTAGAAGTTGCTTTATAGACAGTAGCACATACAGTAACCAACCACCGACAGTCCCAGATGCTTCATTCGGCTCCTCACTAATGCGTTTAGCTCCTGCCGCTCTGACCTCCTGTACAGGGTCATGCGTTGCTGGCTGATTCTCTCTGCCGCACTTTTACTCTGATTCCTCGTCCCCTTCCTGCTCAGCCGCCTTGCCCACTGCATACTTTTCCGTCTCAGTAATGGGTGATCTAATTGGTCGCTAGAGGTGGAGTTCCTGTGATTGGTCTGAGAGATGATTGGCTCTCGAGCGTCTTTGTCCTCACTCTGTCCTATATTGATGGAGCCCTGGGACTGTCAAATGTGGGAGAGAATGTTGGTAACTATTGGTTCAAATATGCATATTTTTACATGTATATTCACACACTTGCATATAAATTGACATAGCTAATATGCAGACTCAAGTCATTGTGAGGCCATCGCCACCTTCTCAAGGCAACTAGGGATGGGAAATAAATATGGCCTTTCCAATCTGCCCACAGTGAGAAACTTGAAAGATAGACGTACATCTGGTATGTCAGTACTGATGTGGATGTATGTGTATGTATACAGTCGTATACGATACAATAACTTGGATCTAGCAAGTTGTGTAGATGGGAGCCGGAGGTCAACAAAGGGATGTAGACAAGTTAGTTGAGTGGCCAAAATGGATGGAGTTCAATGTGGGGAGGTATGAGGTCATCCACTGAGTATTTTATAAATGGGGACAGACTAGTAGCTGTGGAGGAGCAAAGGAATTTGGGTGTCCACGTACACAAATCACGAAAAGCCAATGGAATGTTGGCCATTTAGCTCAAGTGGGCCGGGATACAAAGGGCAGGAAGTTATGCTGCAAGTTGTACAGAGCTTTGGTTAGAGTACTGCATTCAGTTTTAGGCTGCTCAGGAGGGATAAATTGGCCTTGGATGCAGTAGCATAGCGGATACATTACTGGACTAATAATCCTTACTGGCTGCAGGGGCAAGGAAGGGATGGTAGTGAGAAGATAAGTGTCTGACCTGGGATATGCTGAAGATGCGAGACTCGGTGCGGTAGATTCCAATGGGGATATCTCCTGTGGAGGAGCACAGCTTCTGGTACAGCCTCCCGTATGACCTGATCCACAGATCCTCCTCAGTCATCCTCATCTGCAGTAACAGGTTAATATATTTAGTAGTTTATAGCCAGTGAACCTTTGGCCAAGCATCAGATTGTGATTGGACTGACCCTTAGAATGAGGGCTACATTGATTTTCATTATTTTAGACTAACAGTGAATGACATGCCGATTCTATAAAACCAATTCAGCTCATCTGCAGCTGGAGGCAGGGTCTGAAGATGAAACTGACACACACACACACACTTGAAAACTTACAGCACAGAGGAATCCTGAGCCGGGGGTGGAGTCGAGTCCCAGCAGCAGACGAGTGATGGAGATCATATAATCCTTCACAAAGGACTGTGGAGAGTAAAGCCCAGATTAGTGGAGGACCAGCACTGAGGACATATCCTCAGGGACTGTGTGTAAACATGAAGTCTCCAGAACAGCACCAACAGTCAATAATTTCCATTCACCTCTCGACAGCGAGTATGGTGATGACCTCTCTAATTGGGGTTCTGGCCTGTAAGTGGATTGACTGGTGTACAGTCAGTCATTCAGACCAGGATTGTCCACCTGTCATGTTAGTACTACCATTACGGTAGCGAACAGCGCAAGGTGCTAAGCACTTCATACCCTAGTCACAAATGGTCTTTCCTTGGTTTCTGTGTTCGAGTTTCTATATCTGCAACTAAAAGGTCCTTCAGAGTGCGAGTTGGCAGTGCATTCAGGGGCTTGGATTCAACCTTCCCAGTTTTCTCCCTCCCCCCCGCGAAAAAAGCAGATTTCATCCAGAAATTCTGAATGTTCAGAAATACACCCTAGAAGTAATTCATAGCAGAGAGTAGAGTAGAGTAGAGGTGAGCAAAGGAGTCGAACAGGATATCTCGGTATGAAAGGAACGGAGGGAGGGAGAATTGCAATGCTTCAGTTCTGAACTTCCAAAATTCTTATGATTAAGAAATTGTCCTCTTGGCTTGGAAAATTGCACTGTCATTCCATAACTTAAGGGTAGGAGAGAGAAAACAGGAAATTATAAACAGGTCTGGCAGTAGTGAAGTTACTTGAATCATTTGTTACAGACATTGGACAAATATGAGCTGATCAGCATTGGCTTGTAGAGTAAGTTATGACCTAATTGAGAGGCCTCCTATTCCTGAGAGAGTGCAGAACAGACAATGGGAGAGGGGGACAGCTGGGCAAACTAAAAGGGTTGAGACATACTGAGAAGCTGTACCTGGTACAAAAGAGTATCCAGCATGCTGATACTAAAGACTTTCCCAGCTGCAAACGGCAATCGGAACATGAATACTTGGCTGGAGCCTTTTTCCCACTCTTTCTGTTTTAAAAGGAGAAAAAAATGGAACAAATAAAATTTAAGAAAAGACCAGTTACTGAAAGTACAAAGAAAATATGGAGGGGGAAAACAGTGAAAGAGCATAGCAATGTGATAGACGGAGAGAGTAACAGGGAAGAACAAAAATTGCATTCATACCGTGCCATTCACATGCAGGAGGATGTCTCAAAGAACAGAGGCTAAAAGGGATATCGAGAATGGAGGGGGATAGGAGGAAGCTGGATGCGAAAACAGTTTGGAGATTATTTTGAAAACGGGGTGATAATTCCAGACAAAAGGAATGTTGCGGCTGAACAAGTAACTGCTATCAGTGGAGTGGAAGGGGTGAGTGAGTCAAAGGGGGAGAGTGACAAGACAGTGTTGTGAAGGTGAAGAAAGCCGATTTGCTAATGGTGTGGGGAAGGCAGCTGTGCTTGGATGAATAGCAGTACAAGGATTAGGACCTCTCGACAACCTGAGATACCAGCAATGGAGCCTGAAGAGAGACAGAAGCAGAGACTGAGTGAGAGTTCAAAACACACACATACCTCCCCTCCCTGCTCCCCCCCCACCCATACATAGAGGTAGAAAGCAAGCCAGACATCTATATATAGCATTTTTTTGCATCCACAGGATGTCCCAAAGTTATAGACAACCAATTCATTACTTTTTGAAGTGTAGTCAGTTTCTCTTTTAAGGAAAATATGATAACCAATTGTTACACACAAGATTCCACAAACAGCAAATAACCAATCAGCCAGTTAATTTAATTTTGGTGCTGGTAGTTATGCTTTGGTGGTGTTAGTTAAGGGGGGAATGTTGGCCAGAATACTGGGACAACTCACTATTCTCCGAATAATTCAAACAGATATGAAAGATCCATTTGAACAGGCAAACGTGTTCAATGTCTCATCTGAAATACCCACTTGGCAATGCAGCATTTCCTCAGTACTGCACCGTGACAGAGAGAAGGAAGAGATGGGCAGAAAGAGATAGGAGTCAGGTGGATGGCGGAAAGGAGACAGATTAAAAAGTGGAAAACTAAAATCATTTGAACCTTTTCCAGTTTGGACAGGGCCAAGGAGTAGCAGTCCTTTGCTTTGAATTGCATGAACCTCATGTTGGCTGGGTGTGTGAGTTCAGTGATGATACTCAGACTGGGGAACAATCTAAACAGGAAACAAACAGTTACAGAGAAATTCAGTCAAGAATGCAAATACTGGTGGACCTGACAGAAGCTATACTGGGAGGGGCAGGTTCTTTTACAGGGCCCAGCACTTACCTGAACAGTGTCTGTACATTCACGATTGTCTTAGCATCGGCCATGTAGTCTTCCTCTGCAATCATAGAACTCTCCTTATCGACAACCACCATATTGGCTGCAAAAGTCACTCCACACCTCAGGAGGTCGTCCAGGCTGGAGACAGAAGAGCTATCAGAACCTTTGTCACCAAGTGACCCTCAGACAAGGTGATGGAGACAGGTCAAAATCAGAGGCATGACGCAGTTACGGGTAGATCGTTTCCACACGAGTACAACAATACTTCCAAAGAGTCACCTCAACTTTAATTAACATTACAGAGAAATTTCATCGAATCGTACAGCAGGAAATAGGTCATTTTGCCCCTCATGCCTGTGCAGACTCTGGGAATGCTATTCAACTATTCCCACTCCCCTACTCTTTCCCCATAGCCGTGTAAATATTTTTCCTTCAAGTATTTATCCAATTCTCTTTTGAAAGTTACTAATGAATCTGCTTCCACTTTCCTTTCAGACAGTGCATTCCAGATCACAACAACTTGCTGTGTAAAATATATGTTTCCTTTCGTTCCTTTGCTACTCTCTTTAAATCTGTGTCCTCTGGTTATTGACTTTTCTGCCACTGGAAACAATATTTCCTTATTTACTCAATCAAAACCATTTATGATTTGAACACCTTGATCAAATCTCCTCATAATCGTCTCTGCTCTGAGGAGAACAACTCCAGCTTCTCATAATATAAACCCTCATCCCAAGTACCATTCCTGTCACTTTCCTCTGCATCCTCCCCAAGGTGCTAACATCCCTCCTAAAGTGTGGTGCCTAGAATTGTACACAATACTCCAACTGAGGCCTAACCAGTGTTTTGGAAACATTTAGCATAACTTCCTTGCTTTTCTACTCTATTCCTCTATTAATAAAGTCAAGGATCCCATATGAGCCTCAACTTGTCCTGCCACCTTCCAAAATCAGTGTACGAACACCACCCCCTCCCAGATGTCTCTGTCCTGCTACTATCACATTATTTGCTACATTTCTGGGTTTTACATCATCTTCAAACTTTGAAATTACAGAGAAACATAGAAAATAGGAGCAGGAGTAGGCCATTTGGCCCTTCGAGTCTGCTCCGCCATTCATTATGTTCATGGCTGATCATCCAACTCAGTAACCTGTTCCCGTTTTCGCCCCATATCCTTTGATCCCTTTCGCCCCAAGAGCTTTTTCTAACTCCTTCTTGAAAACATACAATGTTTTGGCCTCAACTGCTTTCTGTGGCAGCGAATTCCACAGGCTCACCACTCTCTGGGTGAAGAAATTTCTCATCTCAGTCCTGAAAGGTTTACCCCGTATCCTTAAACTATGACCCCTGGTTCTGGACTCCCCCACCATCGGGAACATCCTTCCTGCATCTACCCTGTCAAGTCCTGTTAGAATTTTATAGGTTTCTATGAGATCCCCCATCACTCTTCTGAACTCCAGCGAATATAATCCTAACCGACTCAATCTCTCCTCATACGTCAGTCCCACCATCCCAAGAATTAGTCTGGTAAACCTTTCACATAAAAGGGAGACTATGAAGATATTGTAGTTGCAGGAAGAGGGGTGTGAAGTATTGGATGTAATAAACATAGGAAGAGAGGAAGTATTAATGGGATTAGCATCCTTGAAAGTTGATAAATCACCAGGGCCAGATGAAATGAACCCCAGGCTGTTAAAAACCAGGGAGGAAATAGCGGAAGTTTTGTCCATCATTTTCCAGTCCTCACTGGATACAGGTGAGGTGCCGGAGGATTGGAGAACTGCTAACGTTGTTCCTCTATTTAAAAAGGCAGCGAGGGATGGCCCAAATAATTACAGGCCAGTCGTCTAACCTCAGTAGTGGGTAAATTATTGGAATCAATTCTGAGAGACAGAATAAACTGTCACTTAGAAGGACACCGATTAATCAAGGATAGTCAGGATGGATTTGTTAAGGGAAGATCTTGTCTGACTAACTTGATTGAATTTTTTTGAGGAAGTAACCAGGAAGATTGATGAGGGGTAGTGCAGTTGATGTGGTCTACATGGATTTTAGCAAGGCTTTTGACATGTTCCCACATGGCAGACTGGTTAAAAAAAATAAAAGCCCACGGGATCCAGGGAAATGTAGCAAGGTTGTTACAAAATTAGCTCAGTGGCCGGAAGCAAAGGGTAATTGTTGACGGGTGTTTTTGTGACTGGAGGGCTGTTTCCAGTGGCATTCCGCAGGGCTCAGTACTGGGTCACCTGCTTTTTGTGGTATATATTAACGATTTGGACATAAATGTAGAGGGCATGATCAAGAAGTTTGCAGATGACACAGCCGTGTAATTAATAGTAAGGAGGATAGCTGTAGGCTGCAGGAAGATATTAATGGACTGGTCAGGTGGGCAGAAAAGTGGCAAATGAAATTCAACCATTCAAATCATTGATTAGGCCACAACTTGAGTTCTATGTGCAGTTCTAGTCACCTCATTACAGAAAAAACGTAATTGCACCAGAGAGGGTACAGAGGAGATTTACGAGGATGCTGCCGGATCTGGAAAAATGCAGTTATGAGGAAAGATTGGATAGGCTGGGGTTGTTCTCCTTGGAACAGAGAAGGCTGAGGGGAGATTTGATTGAAATGTACAAAATTGTGAGGGGTCTGGATAGAGTGGATATGAAGGGCCTATTTACCTTAGCAGAGAGGTCAGTGACAAAGGGGAGGCATAGATTTAAAGTGATTACTAAAAAGATTAGAGGTGTGATGAGGAAAAATCTTTTCACCCAGAGGTTGGTGGGGGTCTGGAACTCGCTGCCTGAAAGGGTAGTTGAGGCAGAAACCCTCATCTCATTTAAAAAGGAGTCTGGATATGCACCTCAATTGCTGTAAGCTGCAGGGCTACGGACCAAATGCTGGAAAGTGGGATTAGAATGGGTGGCTCTTTTTTCGGCGGCACAGACACAATGGGCCAAGTGGCCTCTTTCTGTGCCTCAAACTTGCTATGATTCTATCACCACTGTATGCTTCCATCAGTCTTAAAAACAGCCGCTTTACTACTTTTGGCTTTCTGTCCCTCTGCCAATTTCATATCCACACTGCCAGTCCCTTTAATATTTTGGACTTTAATTTTGCTAACAAGTCTGTCCTGTCATAAATTAACCAACAGTTTTAATTTTTCTGATATTTTGGTATTTTTGTTATCAGTGGTACTTCAGAAGGAAGTGAGATTTGAGGGAAGGGTCTGTAATTCAATGCACTTACTTATCAATAGATCCCACCATGTAATATACCATAGGAAACCAACAGATGGCTTCAAGGAAGTGTGTGTCTGGCCTGGGAAGAGAGAGAGAACATTAACGCTGAACTAGAGAGACAGAAAACGGAGGGAGAAACAGACAAAGGGGTAAAGAGGAGCCAGTGAGAGAGAGAAATTAAGAGGTTGAGAGGAAAACAGAATGAGTCAGAAACAGAGATAGAGGCAGAGACAGATAGAGCTAAAGGGATGGATAGAGATAGAATGTGAGAAAGATTCAGAGAGAGAAACAGATCGAAAAGATAAATTAGGGAGACAGAAATGGAAAGAAATTGGGTCACACACCCATCTTCATGCATACGTGCACACAACTGTGCACACTCATTCACTCACACGTGGGATACGTACGGGTACTCCAGCAGTAATACGATTGGGTTTAATTCCTGTCTTGGCCTGTAGTATGACCTGAGTGGAACAATAAAGTTATACAGCCCGTTGCCAGCAGCCTCAGCAGAGACGATGATGACCTTGTTCTGGAACCCATAAGCTCTGGCATCTGCACATGGATTGTGGTAACAGCCCTTGAGGCAAAGGAGAGACAGAGTCTGAGTCTGTTAACTTAGCAGTTGTTTTCAGCAGTAAAACAACCAAACTCAAGCCCTGACTCTGTATCCTACCTGACACAATGAAGAGTGCAGGGCGGCATGCCAGGAGCAGCACCAGGCATACCAAAAAATGGTGAAGCCAACACGGGACTACTTATATGCCAAACAGTGGAAACAGCATGAGACACGGCTAAGCAATCCCACAACCAACGGATCAGATCTAAGCTCTGCACCCCTGCCACAACCAGCTGTGAATGGTGGTGGACAATTAAACAACTGACAGGAGGAGGAGGCTCTACAAACATCCCCATCCTCAATGATGGGGGAGCCCAGCACATCAGTGCGAAAGACAAGGCATTTGCATCTATCTTCAGCCAGAAGTGCTGAATGGATGATCCATCTCGGCCTCCTCCTGAGGTCCCCAGCATCACAGATGCCGGTCTTCAGCCAGTTCACTCCACGTGATATCAAGAAATGACTGAAGGCACTGGATACTGCAAAGGCGATGGGCCCTGACAACATTCCGGCAAAAGACTTGAGCTCCAGAACTAGCTGCTATTCCAGTAGAGCTACAACACTGGCATCTACCCAGCAATGTGGAAAATTGCTCAGGTATGTCCTGTGCACAAAAAGCAGGACAAGTCCAACCCGGCCAATTACCGTCCTATCAGTCTACTCTCAATCATCAGCAAAGTGATGGAAGGGGTTGTCGACAGTGCTATCAAGTGGCACTTGATCAACAATAGCCTGCTCAGTGACGCTCAGTTTGAATTCCGCCACAGCCACTCAGCTCCTGACCTCATTACAGCCTTGGTCCAAACATGGACAAAAGAGCTGAACTCAAGAGGTGAGGTGAGAGTGACTGCCCTTGACATCAAGGCAGCATTTGACAGAGTATGGCATCAAGAAGCTCTAGCAAAACTGCAGTCAATGGGAATCAGGGGGAAAATCCTCCGCTGGCTGGTGTCATACCTAGCACAAAGGAAGATGGTTGTGGTTGTTGGAGGTCAATCATCTCAGCCCCAGGACATTACTGCAGAGTTCCTCAGGGCAGTGTCCTAGGTCCAACTATCTTCAGCTGCTTCATCAATGACCTTCCTTCAATCATAAGGTCACAAGTGGGGATGTTCGCTGATAATTGCACAATGTCCAGCACCATTTGCCTCAGATACCGAAGCAACTCATGTCCATATGCAGCAAGCCCTGAACAACATCCAGGTTTGGGCTGATAAGTGGCAAGTAACATTCACGCCACACAAGTGCCAGGCAATGACCATCTCTAACAAGACAGAATCTAACCATCTCCCGTTGATGTTCAATGGCATTACCATCGCTGAATCCCCCACTGTCAACATCCTGGGGGTTACCATTGACCAGAAACTGAACTGGACCAGCCACATGAATGCTGTGGCTACAAGAGCAGGTCAGAGGCTGGAAATTCTCTGGCATGTAACTCATCTCCTGACTCCCCAATGTCTGTCCACTATCTAACAAGGCACACGTTAGGTGTGATGGAATTCTCTCCACTTGACTGGATGGGTGCAGCTCCAACAACACTCAAGAACGACACCATCCAGGACAAAGCAGCCCGCTTGATTGGCACCACCTTCAACATTCACTCCCTCCACCACTGACACAGAGTGGCAGCAGTGTGTACCATCTACAAGATGCACTGCAGCAACTCATCAAGGCTCCTTAGACAACACCTTCCAAACCTGCGACCTCGACCACCTAGAAGGGTCAAGGCCAGCAGATGCATGGGAACACCACCACCTGCAAGTTCCCCTCCAAGTCACACAGCATCCTGACTTGGAACTTTATCGCCGTTCCTTCACTGTCGCTGGAACGCCCTTAACAGCACTGTGGGTGTACCTACCTCACATGGACTGCAGCGGTTCAAGAAGGCAGCTCACCACCACCTTCTCAAGGGCAATTAGGGATGGCCAATAAATGCTGGCCTAGCCAGCGATGCCCACATTCCATGAACAAATAAAAAAACGCTTCCACAAGGTGCTGCAGCTCCTTTCATTCTGAGTGGAGTCTGGAGACTGATCACACAAGTTGCAAGCGCCAGACTAGATGTAGCCTCACAGAACCATTGAGTGTTCCAGAGAACAACAGGCATTTGGCCCATCAAGTCTGTGCTGGTGTCTTTTTTCACTCGTTTGGTTTGGCCAGTCTAGGCTTGGGTTGGCCTGGTTAGTCTTGGTTTGTATTTGAATGTGTGCAGTGCTTACCTTATCAAGCCTGAGGCAGCAGAAAGGGGCTTTTTCCTGGAGAAGGTGACAGAGGTTGGGAGAGCTCCCGATGTAGGGGGAGTTTGTGGGATAGCCTTTAACCCACCTGCAAAAGAGAGAAGGATAATTAATCAATTCCTCCAATACACAGAACCCCCTCCCCACAGCAACAGCAACCCCTACCCCCACAAAGTCCTCCCAACACCGACCCACCCCCAACACTGACACTCCCCCCCCCCCCCCCACTGACCCTGCCAGACACTGAAACCCTCCCCACCCCCTTACACTCAATACCCCACCCAGCCCTGCACACACCGATTCCCCTCACCAGCCACCCATCCCCCCACACTGCATAAACACTGAACCACCCCAACACACACTAAACCTCCACCTCCTACACTCAACCCAACCCCACCCCCAACCCCTGCGCAGACTGATTCCCACCCACCCCCCCCCAACACCCAGTGATAGAGTGAGAGCTGGTATCCTGGGCATAAACTAACCTAGTGCTAGTCTCACACTTCAACTCTTCACATGAAGTTCTTGAGCCTAACTGCTTTAATCTAAATGAAGCAAGCTGGCTAAACCAGCACTCTTCACAACACTTACTGCGGCACAACAGAAATTTCGTCTTCTGACTGGTCACTTAGAAGGTCAAATGTGGTAATAGGTACCGAATTGAGCACCTCCAGCACGGGAGCAATGCTGTGACGTCTCTCCTGTGCCCTGTCTGAAGGCATTGTCAGCATAGTTCTGTTACCACCATCTGTGCTGCCCCCAGACTCCTGAATATCCATTGTCACAGTCCCTTCAACAGGAAACATTAAGAAATTTAAGGACTAGCGAGGTCCTACTGTTGAATTCATTCAATTTTGCAAACTTTCTCATTTCATCAAACTTCCTCTCGTGGAGGTTATTTTCACCTACCACATTTAAAAAAGAACCCAATTCCCTGTGCAGTACAGGCAAGGTCATCAGAATCAGTCTTGGAGTGTCTGAGTAAGGGTGCAATGGCCACTGCTGGAACCACCTACAAGAAGCACTGCAGCAACTTGCCAAGGCACCTTCAACAGCACCTTCCAAACCCACAACTTCCATCTTCCAAAAGAACAAGGGCAGCAGATGCATGGGAACACCATCACCTGCAAGTTCCCCTCCAAGTCACACACCATCCTGACTTGGAACTTTATCGCCGTTCCTTCACTGTCGCTGGCAGATAGAATCAGAGTAAAACAGTGAGAAAGATGGAGCACAGACAATTGAAAGACAGAATAATAGAGAAGACAGAAATGGAGACAGACAGCAAGAAACAGTGCAATAGAGAAAGAAATCTATGGAGTGACAGAAACAAAGATGGCAAAAGAGAGGAAAGGATAGAGAAAACTAGAAACAGATAAGAGTGAGGGAAAGAGACAAAAGAGAGGAAGAGACAAATTTAATAGTGAAAACAAAACAGAATGACATTAAGGAGGACAGAGAGTGATAAAGAGGGAAAAAAGCACCAGAAAAACAAAAAATTTACATATTGGACACACATGGTCTTATCTCCTTACCCATGCTGGCAATGATGCTATGCACAGGCAGTCTGGGGAGTCCATGGTGCACAGTGTGGGAGAGGCTATTCTTCAGATACTCATTCTGCTTAAAGATAAAGGCCGAGTTTTCCTCCTTTGAGATGTTGATGTAGAAACATGCATCAGTGGAAGCCATGATGTGGCAGGGACTGGGATTCAGGAGAATATTGTTATTACCCTCCCTGCGCACCCCAATCAAACATACCCTGTACCTGAAAACAAACACAATGACAGTCTTCATAATGTAAACAACTAAATGGACCAAACCCCGTCCCATTCCCTCCCATTGTACACAATCCCAATGGACTAACCCCCCATCCCATTCCCTCCCATTGTACACAATCCCAATGGACTAACCCCCCATCCCATTCCCTCCCATTGTACACAATCCCAATGGACTAACCCCCCGTCCCATTCCCTCCCATTGTACACAATCCCAATGGACTAACCCTCCGTCCCATTCCCTCCCATTGTACATAATCCCAATGGACCAAATCCCCGTCCCATTCCCTCCCATTGTACACAATCCCAATGGACCAAATCCCCGTCCCATTCCCTCCCATTGTACACAATCCCAATGGACCAAATCCCCGTCCCATTCCCTCCCATTGTACACAATCCCAATGGACTAACCCCCCATCCCATTCCCTCCCATTGTATATTGTGCTGGTCCAGCCTTGATTCTGAGGGACCCTGACACTACTTGCTTTTTGTGCGCGTGGAAAGAGGCAAATGTGAAGCTCTTTCCCTCGTATTCTCCAAAGAATTTGCTGTCGCCCAGTTTAATGTGGTACACCTCATTAGCTGAACATTGGCTGTACATTCGCTGCCACTGGTCTGCAGACTGATGTTCCTGCCTGTGAACAGAAATGATAAACAGGAGCCTTGTTTCACATCAGTAGTCTGGTGCTGTGCTGTTGCTGCATGTGCTGAGAGAATCTCCACCAGCAGCTCTTTATATCTTTGAAGCACACACACAGACACAGATACAATGGGTTAGATGCACAGCAGCATGATAGAATGTTTAAAAAAACCTCTAGAACTTTTTTTGAGTTTCCCAACGACTGCATTTGACCCTAGGTTACACGCATGACAGTGGCTCAACCAAAGATGAATTTATGCTGAATTTAAAATTTCTACTTGAAGCATTTCTAGAAAAGTTTCAGCCCCTCAGTGTTCATTCCCAGCTTGACGTTTTTAGCACCTATGAATTTGTTTGCCCACACTGGGCACTGAAGCTTTCAGTCACTTCCGCCTTTTCACAAACTTCTCCCAAAACACAAAAGAGAATTGTTTTTTTTTTAAAACTTACCGTCCCCTGGAGGTGTGGATGAGAAGGGTGATCAGTGTCGAAGTAGCTGGACAGACACAGTTTAGGGCTAGTATTGCATATTTAAACTCCTCCTCACAAACAACATGATCTGGGAAGACGAGAAAATCTGTTATATTGCAAACTGAGGAAACCACTGGGACTCCTCCTCACATGCGCATTCTCTTCACATGCACACAGACTTGGGAGTGTTCAATGGAACAATGTGGAGGGAGCTCCTTAAAGCTAAGCTGGTGTGTAAGAGTGATTAAGAAAATGTTAATGAAGGAACATTCTTGTCAAAGAGTTTGCTTTTCAAATAGCGCTAATTAGAAACAGTAAGGGTGCACTTTTATCCCAGCTGGGTATCTCAAATCAGGCTCAAGTGACATTAATCAGTACTGAGAGATGGCTGGCAGGTGCTGGAGGTGGATTCGAAAGCACCAGCAGACCACACACCCAGCAACAAGAATGAGGAGAAATAGTTTCAAATTATCTGCAGGAGTGCGCTAGGAGGAAGGTGCAACAGGATTCCTGGAGAATGTGAGGGCTGGGTGCTCCCCAGGGTGAGCACAGGAGGAGGTTCAAAGGCAGCTCTGGCTGACTTATTAGGCCAGTCAGCTGTCCATCCTGAGCTTGGGGGAACAGTGCAGGCTTGGCCAAATCTAACCGTCTTCAGAATGGAGGTGAGGCACTCCCAATTGCTCAAGGATTATGTGCCTAACCCATGGGGTACTGAGCTACACAGAACAGCAAGATCCCAGGTTGCATCACTGAGTTAGCTAACCTCATACAGGGCATCGCTACAGTTGGACTACATATTCTGACCCTAAGGGCTCACAGACAGACAGCTCCTGTTATACAGGATGTTCCTGCACTCAGCCCCTGTTATAAGGGATGTTCCTGCACCCAGCCCACTTTACAAAGAACAGTACAGCACAGGAACAGGCCATTCGGCCCTCCAAGCCTGCGCCAATCTTGATGCCTGCCTAAACTAAAACCTTCTGCACTTCCGGGGACCGTATCCCTCTATTCCCATCCTATTCATGTATTTGTCAAGATGCCTCTTAAACGTCGCTATCGTATCTGCTTCCACCACCTCCCCCGGCAGCAAGTTCCAGGCACTCACCACCCTCTGTGTAAAGAACTTGCCTCACACATCCCCTCTAAACTTTGCCCCTCTCACCGTAAACCTATGTCCCCTAGTAACTGACTCTTCCACCCTGGGAAAAAGCTTCTGACTATCCACTCTGTCCATGCCACTCATAACTTTGTAAACCTCTATCATGTCGCCCCTCCACCTCCGTCGTTCCAATGAAAACAATCCGAGTTTTTCCAACCTCTCCTCATAGCTAATGCCCTCCAGACCAGGCAACATCCTGGTAAACCTCCTCTGTACCCTCTCCAAAGTCTCCACGTCCTTCTGGTAGTGTGGCGACCAGAATTGCACGCAATATTCTAAGTGTGGCCTAACTAAGGTTCTGTACAGCTGCAGCATGACTTGCCAATTTTTATACTCTATGCCCCGACTGATGAAGGCAAGCATGCCGTATGCCTTCTTGACTACCTTATCCACCTGCTTTGCCACTTTCAGTGACCTGTGGACCTGTACGCCCAGATCTCTCTGCCTGTCAATACTCCTAAGGGTTCTGCCATTTACTGTATACTTCCCACCTGCATTAGACCTTCCAAAATGCATTACTTCACATTTGTCCGGATTAAACTCCATCTGCCATTTCTCCGCCCAAGTCTCCAACCGATCTATATCCTGCTGTATCCTCTGACAATCCTCATCGCTGTCCGCAAACTTACTAATCAGACCAGCTACATTTTCCTCCAAATCATTTATATATACTACAAACAGCAAAGGTCCCAGCACTGATCCCTGCGGAACACCACTAGTCACATCCCTCCATTCAGAAAAGCATCCTTCCACTGCTACCCTCTGTCTTCTATGACTGAGCTAGTTCTGTATCCATCTTGCCAGCTCACCTCTGATCCCATGTGACTTCACCTTTTGTACCAGTCTGCCATGAGGGACCTTGTCAAAGGCTTTACTGAAGTCCATATAGATAACATCCACTGCCCTTCCTTCATCAATCATCTTTGTCACTTCCTCAAAAAACTCAATCAAATTAGTGAGACACGACCTCCCCTTCACAAAACCTCTGTTATACGGAATGTTCCTGTACCCAGCCCCTGTTATACGGGATGTACCTGCAAATTTCACATGGAATTTGTTTTCTGGTTTCAGAATCTGAACATAGAGAGGACAGTTGGGGGCAAAGTCCTTCACAGCCCAGGCACGCAGGATAGTCTGATGATCCTGAAAGAAAACAAGTGGTTCAGGAATTATTTTGCAATGATCTGGATTGATTCTCCCCATTAGATCTGAGACAGGGAAGAATTGCTGTTTGTTGAGTTCATCCCCCATTGAAGATGTGACCTCCATGGGGGTCAAATACTCTCGGCTGCAGTGGCCCAGGAGTCTTTCCTTTGTGAATCTAGCCAATATGTGCCAGTGTGATCCTGTCTTTTCTGTACATCCACACTACATTCCAGTATCAGGTACAGGGCAGTGAGCAGAGACAGGAACCTCAGCTGAATTTCCCTCCAGGATGCAGAAGGCAATTGAAGCCAATTTTCTGCCTCGGCTCACCCACAGAACTGGATTTCTACAGATCAGTACCATACCGGACAGGTCAGGACATGGTATAACAGGGAAGGACAGCACATGTACAAGAATATGTTACACACAGGATAACACATGGATTCAAGTATGTTACAGATAACACACAGCCTGGAGAATGTAACACACAAGATTACACACTGGCTGAGCATTTTCCAGAGGGTCACACAGAGATTCAAACACAGGCTGGAATGTTACATACATTCCTTAAAACCTACCTCTTTGACCAAGCTTTTGCTCACCTGTCCTAATATCTCCTTATGTGGTTCAGTGTCGATTTTCTTTGAATTCATTCATGGGATGTAGGCGTTGCTGGCTAGGCCAGCATTTATTGCACATCCCTAATTGCCCTTGAGAAGGTGGTGGTGAGCTGCCTTCTTAAACTGCTACAGTCCATGTGAGGTAGGTACACCCACAGTGCTGTTAGGAAGGGAGTTCCAGGATTTTGACCCAGCGACAGTGAAGGAACGGCGATATAGTTCCAAGTCAGGATGGTGTGTGACTTGGAGGGGAACTTGCAGGTGGTGGTGTTCCCATGTATTTGCTGCCCTTGTCCTTTAGTAGGTAGAGGTCGCGGGTTTGGAAGGTGCTGTCTAAGGAGCCTTGGTGCATTGCTGCAGTGTATCTTGCAGATGGTACACACTTGTGCCACTGTGTGTCGGTGGTGGAGGGAGTGAGTGTTTGTGGATGAGGTGCCAATCAAGCGGGCTGCTTTGTCCTGGATGGTGTTGAGCTTTTTGGGTGTTGTTGGAGCTGCACCCATCCAGACAAGTGGAGAGTATTCCATCACACTCCTGACTTGTGCCTTGTAGATGGTGGACAGGCTTTGGGGAGTCAGGAGGTGAGTTACTCACCCCAGGATTCCTAGCCTCTGACCTGCTCTTGTAGCCAAGGGCTTTATATGACTACTCCAGTTCAGTTTCTGGTCAATGGTAGCCCCTAGGATGTTGATAGTGGGGGATTCAGCGATGGTAATGCCATTAAATGTCAAGGGGAGATGGTTAGATTCTCTCTTGTTGGAGATGGTCATTCCTGGCACTTGTGTGGTGCGAATGTTACTTGCCACTTATCAGCCCAAGCCTGGATATCGTCCAGGTCTTGTTGCATTTCTACACGGACTGCTTCAGTATCTTAGGGGTCACGAATGGTGCTGAACATTGTGCAATCATCAGCGAACATCCCCACTTCTGACCTTATGATTGAAGGAAGGTCATTGATGAAGCAGCTGAAGATGGTTGGGCCTCGGACACTACCCTGAGGAACTCCTGCAGTGATGTCCGGGAGCTTAGATGATTGACTTCCAACAACCACAACCATCTTCCTTTGCACTAGGTATCACTCCAACCAGTGGAGAGTTTTCCTTGATTCCCATTGACTCCAGTTTTGCTAGGACTCCTTGATGCCATACTCGGTCAAATGCTGCCTTGATGTCAAGGGCAGTCATTCTCACCTCACCTCTTGTGTTCAACTCTTTTGTCCCATGTTTGAACCAAGACTGTAATGAGGTCAGGAGCTGAGTGGCCCTGGCGGAACCCAAACTGAGTTTCATAGAGCAGGTTTTTTGCTAAGTAAGTGCCGCTTGATAGCACTGCCGATGACACCTTCCATCACTTTACTGATGATTGAGAGTAGACTGATGGGGCGGTAATTGGCCGGGTTGGATTTGTCCTGCCTTTTGTGTATAGGACATACATGGGCAATTTTCCACATTGCCAGTGTTGTAGCTGTACCGGAACAGCTTGGCTAGGAGCGCGGCAAGTTCTGGAGCACAGGTCTTCAGTACTATTGTCGGAACATTGTCAGGGCCCATCGCCTTTGCAGTATCCAGTGCCTTCAGTCGTTTCCTGATATCACGCAGAGTGAACCGAATTGGCTGAAGACTGGCATCTGTGATACTGGGGACTTCAGGAGGAGGCCGAGATGGATCATCAACTCGGCACTTCTGGCTGAAGATTGTTGCAAATGCTTCAGCCTTATCTTTCGCACTGATGTACTGGGCTCCCCCATCATTGAGGATGGGGATATTTGTGGAACCACCTCCTCCAGTTAGTTGTTTAATTGTCTACCACTATTCATGGCTGGTTGTGGCAGGACTGCAGAGCTTAGATCTGATCCGTTGGTTATGGGATCGCTTAGTTCTATCGCATGCTGCTTCCACAGTTTGGCATGCAGATAGTCCTGTGTTGTAGCTTCACCAGGTTTTTTTTTATTATAGAACATTACAGCGCAGTACAGGCCCTTCGGCCCTCGATGTTGCGCCGACCTGTGAAACCATCTGACCTACACTATTCCATTTTCATCCATGTGTCTATCCAATGTCCACTTAAATGCCCTTAAAGTTGGCGAATCTACTACTGCTGCAGGCAGGACGTTCCACGCCCTTACTACTCTCTGAGTAAAGAAACTACCTCTGACATCTGTCCGATATCTATCACCCCTCAACTTGAAGCTATGTCCCCTCGTGTTTGCCATCACCATCCGAGGAAAAAGACGCTCACTATCCACCCTATCTAACCCTCTGATTATCTTATATGTCTCTATTAAGTCACCTCTCCTCCTCCTTCTCTCCAACGAAAACAACCTCAAGTCCCTCAGCCTTTCCTCGTAAGACCTTCCCTCCATACCAGGCAACATCCTAGTAAATCTCCTCTGCACCCTTTCCAAAGCTTCCACATCCTTCCTCTAATGCGGTGACCAGAACTGCACGCAATACTCCAGGTGCGGTCTCACCAGAGTTTTGTACAGCTGCAGCATGACCTCGTGGCTCCGAAACTCGACCCCCCCTACTAATAAAAGCTAACACACCATATGCCTTCTTAACAGCCCTATTAACCTGGTTAGCAACCTTCAGGGATTTATGCACCTGGACACCAAGATCTCTCTGTTCATCTACAGTACCAAGAATCCTCCCATTAGCCCAGTACTCTGCATTCCTGTTACTCCTTCCAAAGTGAATCACCTCACACTTTTCCGCATTAAACTCCATTTGCCATCTCTCAGCCCAGCTCTGCAGCCTATCTATGTCTCTCTGTACCCGACAACATCCTTCGGCACTATCCACAACTCCACCGACCTTAGTGTCATCTGCAAATTTACTAACCCACCCTTCTACACCCTCTTCCAGGTCATTTATAAAAATGACAAACAGCAGTGGCCCCAAAACAGATCCTTGCGGTACACCACTAGTAACTAAACTCCAGGATGAACATTTGCCATCAACCACCACCCTCTGTCTTCTTTCAGCTAGCCAATTTCTGATCCAAAGCTCTAAATCACCTTCAACCCCATACTTGCGTATTTTCTGCAATAGCCTACCGTGGGGAACCTTATCAAACGCCTTACTGAAATCCATATACACCACATCCACTGCTTTACCCTCATCCACCTGTTTGGTCACCTTCTCGAAAAACTCAATAAGGTTTGTGAGGCACGACCTACCCGTCACAAAACCGTGCTGACTATCTCTAATGTACTTATTCTTGTCAAGATGATTATAAATCCTGTCTCTTATAACCTTTTCCAACATTTTACCCACAACCGAAGTAAGGCTCACAGGTCTATAATTACCAGGGCTGTCTCTACTCCCCTTCTTGAACAAGGGGACAACATTTGCAATCCTCCAGTCTTCCGGCACTATTCCTGTCGACAATGACGACATAAAGATCAAGGACAAAGGCTCTGCAATCTCCTCCCTAGCTTCCCAGAGAATCCTAGGATAAATCCCATCTGGCCCAGGGGACTTATCTATTTTCACACTTTTGAGGTATGCCTGGTGCTGCTCCTGGCATGCCCTCCTGCACTCTTCATTGAACTAGGGTTGGTCTCCTGGCTTGATGGTAATGGTAGAGTGGGGGATATGCCGGGCCATGAGGTTACAGATTGTGGTTGAGTACAATTCTGCTGCTGCTGATGGCTCACAGTGCCTTTTGGATGCCCAGTTTTGCATTGCTAGATCTGTTCGAAATCTATCCCATTTCGCACGGTGATCGTGCCACACAACACGATGGAGGATATCCTCAATGTGAGGGCAGGACTTTGTCTCCACAAGGACTGTGCGGTGGTCACTCCTACCAATACTGTCATGGACAGATCCATCTGCGACAGGCAGATTGGTGAGGATGAGTTCAAGTATGTTTTTCCCTCTTGTTGGTTCCCTCACCACCTGCCACAGACCCAGTCTAGCAGCTATGTCCTTTAGTACTCGGCCAGCTCGGTCAATAGTGGTGCTAATGAGCCACTCTTGGTGATGGACATTGAAGTCCCCCACCCAGAGTACATTTTGTGCCCTTGCCACCCTCAGTGCTTCCTCCAAGTGGTGTTCAACATAGAGGAGTACTGACTCATCAGCTGAGGGAGGGCGGTAGGTGGAAATCAGTAGGAGGTGCCGATGTTTGACCTGATGCCATGAGACTTCATGGGGTCCGGAGTCGATGTTGAGGACTCCCAGGGCAACTCCCTCCCTACTGTATACCACTGTGCCTCTGGTGGGTATATCTTGCCGGTGGGACAGGGCATACCCGGGAATGGTGATGGCAGTGTAAGGTATGATTCCGTGAGTATGTCAGGCTATTGCTTGACTAGTCTGGGACAGCTCTTCCAAACCCCATATGTTAGTAAGGAGGACTTTGCGGGGTCAACAGGGCTGGGTGTGCCATTGTTGTTTCCAGTGCCTAGGTTGATGTCGGGTGGTCCACCGATTTCGTTCTGTTTTATTGACTTCGTAGCAGTTAGACTCAACTGAGTGGCTTGCTAGACCATTTCAGAGGGCATTTAAGAGTCAACCACATTACTGTGGGTCTGGAACACATGTAGGCCAGACCAGGTAAGGACAGCAGATTTCCTTCCTTGAAGGACATTAGTGAACCAGATGGTTTTTTACAACAATCGACAATGATCAAAGTTACGTTTAGGGGGGATTCTGACTTAGAGGCGTTCAGTCATAATCCCACAGATGGTAGCTTCGCACCATTGGCTCCTCAGCCAAGCACATACACCAACTGTCTGAACCTGCGGTTCCTCTCATACTGAGCAGGATTACTATTGCAACAACACATCCTCAGTAGGGTAAAACTAACCTGTCTCACGACGGTCTAACTTTTAATTCCAGATTTATTAATTGAATTCAAATTCCACCTTCTGTCATAGTGGGATTCGAACCCATGTCCCCAGAGCAATACCCTGGGTCTCTGGGTTATTAATCCAGTGACAATACCACGACGCCACTGCCTCCCCATTGTTTGAATACACTCTTGTGAAGCATCTTGGGATGTTTTACTACATTAAATGTGCTATATAAATGCAAGTTGTTGTTGGTAACATGGATTAGAGTGTTACACACAGGTTGGGGTTGGTGGCTGGGGTTTGATTTAATGGGATCGGGAAAACTATCGACAACATCATTGTTACTCTCGCGCCCTTTTCACCTCAGGTTTCTTTTACCAGATGCAGCTGAGTCACAAAAACAGCCTCATGAACTGTTCACTAATGGAGCCTTCTTTCTGGCTCGAGCCCAATTTACTAACTTCTGCTGCACCTTTTATGGTCAGTTTTTACAACCTTTTATCTAAGCTAAAGCATTGCAGATTAACAGTGCCCCAGGACACAGAGTAAGTGACAGCTGGGGGGTGGGCATTGGGAGAGACAGGGCTCAAACTCCAATGGTTAAAACAGAAACAGACAGCGGGCAGGTAAAGGTGATGCTGTCATTGTGGTTGCAGCTAGCCCTTGTGGTTGGGGGGGGGCGGGGAGGATGTGGGGCGAAGGGCACAGGGGGAGCTAATGGGTGGGGGGGGGGGGGGGAAGAGAGAGGACACATGGGGAGGTAGTGGGGAGAGGACACATGGGGAGGTAGTGGGGGGATGACCCAGGGGGCGGTAGTGGGGTGGGGGGGGAGGGAGGAGGACCCAGAGGGAGGTAGTGGGGGGAGGACCCAGGGGGCGGTAGTGGGGTGGGGGGGAGGGAGGAGGACCCAGAGGGAGGTAGTGGGGAGAAGTACCCAGGGGACGGTAGTGGGGGGAGGACCCGGGGGGGAGGTAGTTGGGGGGGGGCGTGGAAGGAGTGTTTTTGGGGAGAGGACCCAGGGGGAGCTAGCGTTAGGGGATCAGGACACAGGGGAAGGTAGTTGGGGGGTGGGGGAGGGGGGGAGGACCCAAGGGGATGTAGTTGTTATGGGGGGGGGGGGGGAAAGGACCCGGGGGAGGTAGTTGGGGACGGACCCAGAGGGAGGTAGTGGGGGGGAGGGGGGGTTTGGGGAGAGGACCCAGGGGGAGCTAGTGGTGGGGGATCAGGACGCCGGGGGAGGTAGTTGGGGGGGGGGAGGGACTCAGGGGGAGGGAGGTTGTGGGGGGGGGGGGGGGGGGAGGAGAGAGGGCGGACCCAGGGGGAGATAGTGGGGGGGGGGGGGTAGGGGGGAGTGGAAGGAGTGTTTTTGGGGAGAGGACCCAGGGGGAGCTAGCATTAGGGGATCAGGACACAGGGGAAGGTAGTTGGGGGGTGGGGAGGAGGGGGGGGGAGGACCCAAGGGGATGTAGTTGTTGTGGGGGGGGGGGGGGGGAAAAAAGGACCCGGGGGAGGTAGTTGGGACGGACCCAGAGGGAGGTAGTGGGGGGGGGGGGGGTTTGGGGAGAGGACCCAGGGGGAGCTAGTGGTGGGGGATCAGGACGCCGGGGGAGGTAGTTGGGGGGGAGGTAGTGGGAGGGACTCAGGGGGAGGGAGGTTGGGGGGGGGGAGGAGAGGAGGGCGGACCCAGGGGGAGATAGTGGGGGGGGGGGGGGGGTAGGGGGAGTGGAAGGAGTGTTTTTGGGGAGAGGACCCAGGGGGAGCTAGCGTTAGGGGATCAGGACGCAGGGGGAAGGTAGTTGGGGGGTGGGGGGGGGGGGGTGGGGGTGAGGACCCAAGGGGATGTAGTTGTGGGGGGGGGGGGGGGGACTGACCCGGGGGATGTAGTTGTGGGGGGGGGGGGGGTGGACCCAGGGGGAGGTAGCGTTAGGGGATCAGGACGCAGGGAAAGGTAGTTGGGGGGGTGGGGGGGGGGGGGGGGGGGGAGGACCCAAGGGGATGTAGTTGTGTGGGGGGGACAGACCCGGGGGAGGTAGTTGGGGTGGGGGGGGGGGGGGGGGGACCCAGGGGGAGGTAGTGGGGAGCCAGGCCCTGCAATAGGGCAGTTTTAAAACACTTCAAATTGCACTCTCAGGGTTTTGAGGGACACTTGGGAAAATTTTCCCATAACCAGTCCACTTCTGAGGGGGGAGACTGTGGGGTCAGAGCCAGCCTGCGGATCGTATGTTTGACACCAAGTACTAGACAGGTAGATGATTGTACAGAATGTTTTAGACAGTCGGAGGTACGTACAGCAGCTATCCTGTCCACTTCAAACCGGTTACTAAGAATAAAGCAAGCTTCTGCATCATCCATTCTTCGACAGCCAATGAGGGGAAACATAGGGGGTCGAGTTAAAAGATGGAGGAAGGAACAGGATGACATGTTAGAAACAATCACATCAAATCAGAAAAGTTACTTCACAGCAAACAAATGGCTGACATCAAATTACTGTTTGTGTCTGTCCAATCCCCTATTGCTTTGTGTTTCTCTGTCTTTCTCAGTCTTATTTTTTGATGATCTTCTCACTGTGTGTTTGTGTGTCTGCTTTTTTAAAACAAAAATTTTTCATGGGATGTGGGCATTGGTGGCCAGTATTTATTCCCTTTCCCTAATTGCCCTTGAACTGAGTGTCTTGCTAGGCATATTTCAGAGGGCATTTAAGGTTAACCACATTGCTGTGGGTCTGGAGTCACATGTAGGCCAGACCAGGTAAGGACAGCAGATTTCCTTCCCTGAAGGACATTAGTGAACCAGATGGGTTTTTCCAACAATCGACGGGGGTGTGTGTGTGTGTCCGGGGGGGGGGTGGTGGGTGTCGGGGGGAGGGGGTTGTGGTCGGGGGGGAGGGGGTTGTGTCGGGGGGAGGGGGTTGTGTCGGGGGGAGGGGGTTGTGTCGGGGGAGAGGGGGTTGTGTCGGGGGGAGGGGGTTGTGTCGGGGGGAGGGGGTTGTGTCGGGGGGAGGGGGTTGTGTCGGGGGGAGGGGGTTGTGTCGGGGGGAGGGGGTTGTGTCGGGGGGAGGGGGGTGTGGTTTGTCGGGGGGGTGTGTGCACCTGTGTTCATGGTGGTGAAAACTGATTCCATAAATAATTTTAGAAATGAGTTGGCAAAATACTTGAGGCTTCCGGACAGCAAAACAGGAATGAGAGAGTAAGAACGACTGCTGTTTGAAGAGCTGGCACAGCTCAATGGACCAAATGGCCTCCTCTGTGATGTAAGTTTCTATGAATCTGTACATGTGTCTGTCTCTCTCAATGTGTGTGTTTTCATGTCTCTCTCACTGAATGTTCCTCAGTGTGTACATTTCTTCATGTCTCAGTGGGTGCATTTCTCACTCTCTTTTTGTCAAAGTCTCTGTGTCCGTGTATCCCTCTCTGTGTCCGTGTATCCCTCTCTGTGTACGTGTATTCCTCTCTGTGTACGTGTATCCCTCTCTGTGTACGTGTATCTGCCTCAGTGAGTCCCCCTTGTTCTATCTTTATATTCATTTGTGTCTCTATCTTTATTTACTTCTGCCTCAGTGTGTGCCTCTCTGCCTTCCTCATTCTTTCCCTATCGCAATGCATCTGTCCCTCTGCTCTCTCTTCCTATCTGCATGTAACCTGTCTCTCAGAGTCTGCACTTTCAGTCAGTCGTCACTGAATGATGACAGTCAGGATTACCAGAATTCAGCGGTCCCTTTGCACAATTTTATCCAATAGTTTAGGAAGTCATGGCCTCCAATTTCAAATAATACTGTTATTATAACATCTCCAGGTGAGCAACAGGGCTGAATATAAATTGACATCAGCAGGCAGCTTATCACCAGTTTAGCTGTGTTTATATTATCATGTACAGCCAGGACTAACTTTGCCCTCATCAGATCCTGGTCCTTCAGCGCAGAGCCGTGCAGGTAGATGACTCTTTGCGACCATAGTGGGATTTGCAGCACACGCCGAACCTGGACATCCGTTTCAGAGGGGCACAAAATCACAACGTAGTAATCCTTGGGTCAGAATAAAATATACATCAATGCAGAGTGACAGAGATTCACATGGCAGAGTAATTGGGCAGCTCTTGTCATCAGACGCACAGGAGAGGCAACTGCTTACACCATCAGTCACTTCACTAAGTCCCTCGACTCTCACATCCAGTTCCCTCGAGCCATAACTCTGGTCAAAACTTCATTATGTGACTGCAGTGTCCACAATTCAGGAATATCAAGGTCATCAATATTTCCACCCACCCAGACCCTTTCCACATCCCCCCCCTCACCCACCCTCCAGGCTCCCACAATCAGACACCCACACATCAGGACTGACCCATATAACCTATAGGATTTACAGGACAGACTCCTACAGAGAATGCACATTGTCCACTTGAAAGGGCACTAAGCAATGAATTATAAGAACACACAAGTGCTGTTGTGCAAATGGTGACCTGTAATCTTGGGTGAGCATAGAATTCATTCAGAAAATCCATAAGAAGGTCGACTTTCAGCGAACTAACGCACAAGACCACATGTTTCTCTGTCTGTGCTCTGTACCGGCTATAATTGCCACCAGATTTCTGTCTCTCCATCCACAGATATGCCAGTTGCTCAAACTGGGGAAAAAGCAAAAAAAAGATTATCTTATGTTCACAAAGAGGCAGAAACTATTAAATCACTATCAGAAATCATGACACAAATGCGAGAAATAATTACAATGTAAAGTGCTGTTCTACTGAAGCCTACAGCCCATTCCACCCTTAGCGTATGCTGACTTAGCCATTCCCAGTCAGGGTGAGGCAAGAGGCTTTAATTGGCTGCAGCATTTCTGGGTGACACATATCAGCCCGGGTTCCAGCCCCCGAGACCTGCTGGAAACTGCACATGTGCACACATCAGTTAAGATTACCACTGGGCCTGGCTAGGTTGGCCCTTCACATAGATGCAGCGGAGGGGCTGAGGGATGTGAGGTGGCATCAGTGCACAAGTGGAAACTGACTTCACATCTGTAGATAATGTCACCAAAGGCAATAAATGAGGCACAGGAGAGGATGAAGGATTCAGCTGCACTTTGTGCTTCACTTGACCATTGGACCAGCTCTAACAACCAGCTCATCTCTTGTTAAGCTTGAAACTTAATGTTACAAATCTCAGAGGACGAGCTGGGTGAAGGTCTGTCACACTGTCAAGAACATTCTATTCCTGATAAGCTGACTTTCAATTTGTCCTCATTCCTTCCCAGGGCCTCAGTCCCTCAGCTTTTTCTTACTCTTACAATCTACAGACTTTTAAAGCCCAGGCTTGGCCTCACCTAATGACTACAATGATTAAACCCATGTTCTCACCGTTGTTTCATCCTGCACTGTGGGGCGAGGTTTGTCCTCCGGGGAGCTTGCTCCACTGCAGAGCCTGATTCCCCTGAGGCCTGCTCTCCCTTCAAGGCCTGCTGACACTGAGTTGTTGTGCCCACCACCCCCCCATCCAAATTGTCCATTGCCCAGCATTTGACTCTCACCTGAATGGGCAGCACAATCAATGCCACACAGATCATGATGACCACCAAGAGCTGGGATGGCCAAATCCTGGGTGTTACATCACCGAAGCCAACAGTGGAGAAGGTGACGATGCAGAAGTAAAGGGAGTCAAACAGAGTCAGGTTGTTCCCTGCTCGCTCGAGGTGCTGAATCCCACAGATACTGAGAGAAAAACAATATCTCACTCAGTGAAACTGAATGGAGAGAGTGGGGGAGGGGTGGGGGGGTAGTGAGGGTAGGGGGGAGTGGGGAGTGGGGAGTGGGGGTGAGCGTGGGGGGGGGTGGGGAGTGGGGGTGAGGGTGGGGGGGCAGTGGGGGTGAGGGTAGGGGGGGAGTGGGGGGGAGAGTGGGGGGGAGGAAAGTATAGGTGGTCTGATTAGCAAGTTTGCAGACGACACTAAGATTGGTGGAGTAGCAGATAGTAAAGGGGACTGTCAGAGAATACAGCAGAATATAAATAGATTGGAGAGTTGGGCAGAAAATTGGCAGATGGAGTTCAATCAGGGCAAATGCGAGGCGATGCATTTTGGAAGATCCAATTCAAGAGTGAATTATACAGTAAATGGAAAAGTCCTGGGGAAAATTGATGTACAGACAGACTTGGGTGTTCAGGTCCATTGTTCCCTGAAGGTGGCAACGCAGGTCAATAGAGTGGTCAACTCCATGGATGAGGGTGTAGAAGGGTGGGTTAGTAAATTTGCGGATGA